>NW_009954107.1:3483288-3519128 GCF_000747805.2 Chaetura pelagica | reverse complement strand
AAAATTAATCTTATTTTATTTCTGTGCACTCATTTTGTAATTTAGCCAGACTAGTAGGGAAACATGAGCTTCCTAAAAGGCTCCAGGGCCATATTCACCTTCTGTAGGTGTCTCACCTCTGTCTAGGTAAGTGCGTGATATAGATCACTGTATCAAAATGTGCATCTCTGATTAAGATAAATTATTTTCTCCATCAGTGATGGATACACTGCTGGACCTTAATGAAAATTAAATGGGCTGCTAAAACTAGCCTGCCTCACGGAGTATAGAAAAGACTGTTGGCTTCTGGAATCTGAGAAGCCAAAAGCATCTCCAAATACCACTTGGTAAGTCAAGTTCAGTTACATATTGGCCATCACCCAAGCACAGTAGCATTTCATTAGTCTGAGGTATTGGATGCACATCTGAAGCAAATATTACATTTAGCTTTCAGAAATCAATACAGAAATCAGATATGCTGGTAAGATTCCGGAACTAATGTAATTAGGCTGTGTAATGCTGTAATGACTAACTGTAGCATCTTCCATAATTTGCGTTTTCCTATATTCCGTAACTGTTCACAATCTGAGTCATTTGTGAAACTCATCCAGGTTCAGGTGCTTCTGCTCTAGAAGTAATCACATCCAAAAGCTTTTAATTAGCTATCTAACTTCTCCCTGTCCAACAGCTGAGTAATCCCAAATGGTATTTCTGGTCCTTTCGTCAGACTTCTGAGGTTGCATCTGCTTCTGAAACAAGCCACTTGCCATGTGTATTCTATGTCTACTACTGTTTTGGGATAGTAACACAATAAATCTGAGCCCTTCACCATTTTCTCGGTAGCAATTTTTTTGCTGAATTTCCATACATGCCCATAGCTTCAAAAGTCTTTAGACCAATAATTCATTTTATCCAATGTAAAACAACAATATCTAGTTGCCTGTTTCTGTATCAATAACAGGAAAATCTTATTAAAGAATTGCTCTGAATACTTCTGTTGACTGTAGAGTTTTTTCCAGTGGAAGGATTTAAAATGTTTTGCATTTTCTTGTCTCCTAGTACATGCTGTATAACATTCTGATTTGTGGTTCTTTTGTTCTCTCAGGATTGCTGAAGGTGGGTCAGCAGTACCTGCAGGGTGTTTTCCAGAGAGTAACATAAAGGGTAAAAAACACATAAAATCTTTCCAGTCTTTAAGATTATGCTGATTCTGGCATTCAGTGATCTTCTACTGTTTAAATGTTTTGTTTAGTGTACAGTTGCAGATTTGCAACCACAATGTCATGGGCAACAAAAGAAGAGTTGTGATCACAAAGCAGATAATGGAGCATGTGTGTATGGGAAGGGTGAAGTACACTCAGACACTAGAGGAATCTGATGTCACGGCAGCATGGTAGAAACTATAGAGGTGTCAGAACAGCCTTTTCAATGGTGTTGCAAGTACCTGTGATCTCAGGTACCCCAGAAATGACTCTCAGCTAATGTAGTGCATCCATCTGGAGCTGCCTGCTCACACTGAAAGACTGTGCCATTCCTAATCTAGGGCACCACTGATAGCAATTCCAGTAGACTCCAGGTGAGGGTAACCAAGTGTCTAAATCTACTAAATCCATTTAGGGATGCAGGAAATGAAAATAGAATGTGTCAGAAGGCACTTCTGTAAATTTTAGTCTGTGATGAAGTCTGTAGGCAGCTGGTTTTCCTGATGTACACATTTCTTGTACAAGTTTCCTGTTTCTTGTCTGATGAAACATCATAATAACTACCCATGCTACTGTAATCTTAGCAGGCAGTATAGCAGAAAAGAGAGTCAAAATTAGTGACTCTTTTTCTATAGCTGGAATATATTCACAGGGTGAAGAGGCAAAATAGACACTTAGTTATAAATTCATAATCAGTAATCATTTGTATTCCATGTATATCCATGGGGACAAGCTTTAAACAGCAAAATGCTAGTTTTCTTGCTGTATACTATGTACTGTTGCACACTCCAAAATTATTGTATAATTGTTGTCTGCTGCCAGTTCTGTGTAAAGCTGGACATTGTTGTTCATGGAATTTGGACACTTTGGACAGTCTCACTTGCATAGTTTTCCAGCCATTTATCCAGTAAAGCATGTGTGTAACGAAGACATCTTCTTCCAAGACTTGCTCTTCAAAGGTTTTCAGATTTCCATTGGATTGCTTCAAGGGGAAAAATAAACTGTTATTACTCTCTACACCTGGTAACACAAGAGAGCCAAAACAACCACAGGGCTGTGATAAGTAGCTGAATAATGTGCTAGGGAGGGTTTTGTATCTCATACATCTTCATCAGAAGTGTTAACTAAACTCCATTAATGGCATCAAATTCTGCCTTCAATTACACCTCTAAAACCTAACAGAGAAAACAGCATGTGTAAAGAGAGAGTTTGGTGTCATGGATGCTTTTCTTGCTTGTAAATATATGGCAGCCTGAGAGGATGTATCATGTCTGAGATCTCAGGCTGAACATGCAGGGCTGCATCTGGGAGGGTTCTCATTTTTTTTTATTTATTCCACAACTCATGAAGTAAAGGTAGCTCTATTGTCTCATGCTCATTGTATTCCAGCTTAAGTAAAATAATGTGTCGTGAACCCAGCTCGCATCTCAAAATCTACGTTTTATGAACTACACTTTCGTCATCACTTCAACATTGTCTTGTTTGATGAGAGTCGAATAAACCTTGCTGTTATTACAAAATGGCAAGTCGTACCCTGAATATATTTTGTAGCCCCTCTAAAATATGTCTGAGGAGTATATTTCAGAAACTCACATAGAAAAGAATGAAAAGACTGCTGTGCTTCCATTAAATAAGAAACTATATTTTAAATCTAAGTTACTGTTTTCATGATCCAGATGAGATTTCATGAAGATGCTGGAAGATTGGAAATGAAGGGACACCTACCTACTGAATCAGGCCTAAAAAGGAAAAATGGTTCCTGCAGTATATGGCCAACCCTTTGCTATCGCACATTGATGTAATATTTCATTTCAAAGTTGCCTAGAAAAAATATTTGTGAAGTTATTAACATTTTCTGTATGAAACTCCCATGATAAGCATTGCAGGGATGTTTTGATGTAGTTGCTGTATCTTTTCATAGAGCCCTGCATTGTGGATTCCAATGATTTTATAACACTTTTAGCATGCACTAAGAAAGCACATTCCATCAACTTATTTTGACAGCTGCAAGGATCTTTTTGCAGACACCTTGTAAATCTAAATCCCCAGTGTTTAAAATGCAATAATAATAATAATAATAAAGATTTCTGTATGTTATTATTTTTAGTAGAATTTGGTTTTTGAAGGTGGAAGTTTGGGAGTTCTGAGTAAACAGAACTCTCCCATTTCCTGGAAATCAATTTTGTTTTACAGAAATATTTGTACTTATTGGTAGAATTGTCATCCAGAATCAGCCAATTACAGACAACAAGAGAATCAAAGAACAGAAAACAAACTGGTGGAACATAAAAAAAGAAGAACTATAATATTGAAAACTGGAAGCTGTACTGCAAGCTCCAAGACACTACGTTGGAGTAAGAAATTTATTCAGACAAGTATTCATAAATGGATGATCCTCAAGAGTAAATCACACTCAGCCCAACAGTGGAAAAGTGCATGGAAAGAAGAGTGCATCCAGCTTGCAGGCACCCCTGAGAAGCCTCCTGAGTGTTTCCTTGGCTTGCTGATTTGACTTCCTGGCTGGACCTTAGACCTGCTGTGTTGCTACAGGCTTTTCCAGCAGTCACTAAGCTATGGCTACCCTAGTTATTGCTGTGGGACTTGCTCTGCTTTTCTGAAGTGCTTAAGGGACTGTATTGCTGGCTGGTGAGCGTACCTGGCCATCATCCTCAGCTCCTGGCTTGTCCTCTGTTGAGAAGCAACTCAGCCGTGGATGCTCCCTACTACCTTCTTAGTACGTAAGCATTTCAGATGTGTATAAACAGCAATCTTTATAGAGCCTGCTGAATCAGTGGGGAGCCTACCAAGCTGCAAAATGACTAGGAAAGTGTTAAAGCTTTAGTTCTCTAGTACAACTTATTGTGGAAGTAGAAGTTTTTTGAGAGCCAACATGTAAGTAATGTGTCAACAAGCGAGGTATTTAATTTACATAAGATATGCTGCAAGAAGGAAAATTATAAACACTAGCATCTGAATGGGATTTCTGTTACCTCTTTGTTTTCCTCACTTATTATTATAGAACACAATAGCATGGCAAAATATTCTTAATGTAAGTAGTCAAAGGAGTTACAACGAAGGTCCATTCACAACCTTTCAATTTTATATAGGGCATATATAGGGCCCTACATAGGCCTTGAAGGGGTATATGGACAAGGGATAAAGGATTTATTGGTTAGCCTTTGTCATCATTACATACCTTAATGTTTAAGGGCACTTCAGGCAATGCCTTTTGTGGTTGTAATGCTAATATTTGAATAGAAAGGGACTTGTATATAAAACCTTTAAACACTGATATTAGCACTATAATGTATATCCCAAAGGAGACAGACTTTCTGTCAGCAGTAGAAAAAGCTGAATGCTTGGCATAATCACCTCCTATAGATTTTTCATGGAAATACTTTAAGGTTTGGAGGCAAAGGTGTGATCAGCTATCAATAGGCTTTTAATTGTAATATTTGACTTGTGGTTTATAAAAATGACTGAACAGATAAGTACTCAGTAAAATTTAGAAGCTATTTACTTCCCTGTTATGCTGGGTAAAGACTCTGTTCAGCTATGTAACCAATTAAATGTTTCTATTACTGCAAGTTTCCTTTTTCTAAGTGGAAATGATGCTTGGGGAGCACTTTGTGTCTGTCAGAGTTGTCATCTAACAGTAAATTTATTAAACCTAAATAGCATCATGTAATCATGATCTTATACTGCTTATACTGCCAGGAAACACACATGAAAAATCAAAGGGAAGCTGAAATCTGAACAAGTTGTGTGTAGTCTCTGCAAAAAGTTCTTGTCATCATTAAAACTTCAGAAAAGAGGCTGTGCAAGTTATTGCAGTATTAGCCTGTACTCCCCACTTGAAACCACAGCACTACAGCTGCTGACATTTCATTCATCTGTGCCTCTGTAGGCCACCCACTGTTTGCTGACGTATTGCTGTATGTGCATGTTAGAGATTATGGACTATCATGCTCTATTTCTCTAAATGTTTCTTTAAATAAAAAAGTCCTGAGACTTTCCAGATGCATGGCATTCAACCAATATAAAGCTTGGATTAATGATGCCTGTAAAATAATCTCTGATAAGCATTTATCAGTTTAACTTAGACATATTGGCTAAAATGACAAGTTCACCACCTGTTGGTTTTATTAAGTAGTTCTGGTGTCAGTGTAAGGACTGTTTGTTTATTTGAAAGATTCAGATTATCATAATATTAGGAATGTGGTGAAACTCCAAATTATTGAGTAGGTCAGACAATATTCTTAAAAGTTACATTTTTCCATCAAGAAGCTATTAGCCTGGAGCAAGTGTAGAAAATGAGCTACACTGCATCCACTAATCTGACAAAAGTCTTTCATGAGGCAAGTAGTTAGGGTGACTGGCATTATGCTATTTCTCCTACTAATTAGCCTTTATTAAAAAAAGATAAAAACAATTCTGTCAAAAGGGTTAACTGAAAAAGGAATGTAGGATAAAAGAAGAAATGTATTCGGCTTCCTGACTTAAAAAATTGCTTTGCAGTATTTCTGCCTTTCTGACAAGGGTTATGAACGTGTTAGTCACATTTCCACAATGAAGTAGCAACTGCCAGCCTACATTCGCACCAAGGAAGGAGGATTCGTTGGTTTTATTTATTGGATTTTCTCATAGTCCCTTTCAAATGTTTATTGGGCTTGTACTTATATATCTTGTAGAACCCTGTGTGCTTCAGTGCACTGAATCTGTCATTCCCATACTAGGAGAACCTTGTATTAAGGTTTAAGCAGAGGAAAGCTTCAGCAGCAAAGAATCTCTCTTGGTCCAACTGACTAGTATCTGGGCTATAAAAGCCATAAGTACCATTGCTTGCTTTATGTTCTGACTCCTCTGCCTTTTGCTTGGATATTCTCTCATTTGTAGATTAGGTACCAAAGTCTTGAATTGTTTCTCACTTGCATCTGTTGCACTGTTGCAGCCTGGAGTGTTAGAAGGATGAGGATCTTGGCTTTCTGATCATGTTTCTCACATGCTCAGCAATCAAAGCATGCAAGGAGCTTAGACTGAAAGTACAGTGTGGCTATCACGGAGCCCAAACAGGCACACAACCAAGATATCTGCCTGTCTGATGCAGACAGGTAAGCTGACATGTCTGTGTAAGTCTAATCGTGGTGGAGTATAAATTTGTAAAGACACCTTGCAGTTTGTTCCAACAAGGGTGCTGTGGGTCTAAATTACCAGTCACCTCAACACTCAGCTGGATTGACAAACTCGAGCCACTTAACTGAGAAGCAGTTGATGTGTAGTCTTTCAGATTCTCTATGCCTCCATTAATGTAGATACTAATAAATTTAGCTTATAATTTTACGCTATTCACAGGAAAACATAGATGTTGTTTATTCTTTGTATCTTTGCTCAGGAAAAGAATTAATAACTGATTTTTTGTAAATATGTATGTATTTCAGAGAAGTCAGTACTAGAGCTACAAATGCAGGAACTAGAGTAATTTTGTCCTCAGGAGGCTGGGTGGATGGCAGTCACAGCTGTTAGGTATTTTGTGTGATGGTTGTCCCCAAAACCTGGTAGTAGTGTGTTTTGGGATAAAACAACCTTAAGCAGCATAATGCAGAAAATTAACACCGAAGAGCTTTTTACTGTGCAAGGTTGCTTCAAAGCCAACTCTAAAAGTTTGTTTTTTTAAAGTCAAAATATTTTTTGGCATTTATGTTTAGCTCTGCAATATTTAGTATGAAAAGTACTAGCTAGAACATTGTCCCCTAAACTAGCAGGAGAAGGAAGAAAAAATATTAATCACAATATAACACGTAACCTAGTTTTGTGATCAGCACTGACTCACACTACATAAATGTAAAAGCATCAGATTGGAAACTCCAGAAGATGGGAGGAGGGGAAGCTCTGACTAGTGTTATAACAGCATTTTTGTCACTGCTTTATCTTACTCATTACACTAATCCTTAACATAAATTTTAAAAAGCAGCTTTCCAGACCTGTCTCCAAATTCTACAGAATTCATCCCATAAAGCGACTTGATCTTCTGGAGATTTTTCTCCTGATTTTAATATGATTAGCACATAAAGAGTAACAGAATAATGAAAACAGTATAAAAAGTGTACATTAGAGATATTGCTCCCGACCCCCAAGTCTGTGTGACCCCTTCTGTACTCTTGAAACAGCACACAGCAGGAAAGAAATTAATAACTGGTTTCTGTGGGATGCTTCATAAAACTTTTAGGATGTTTTTTATTATTCTAGCAAGTTCCTATCTAATATTGTAGTGAACAAGATGTGACAGGTGAAACTAATAATAGTTAATGTTCTTTCTTTCATTTTCAAGAATCACTGAATATTTATCTATGCTTTGAATTCTAAGTGCCTAATTAATGGGATATCTAACTTTCTAATATTACTTAGAAGAACTAATAATTTCTGACCATTAAGAGGAACATATTAAATACATCACCAGAATTTCAAGCTTACAAATTGTTCTTTTTGCATCCTACCAATACAAATCTCTTAACACCTTTGGAGCTTTGTATATTCTATAAAACTTACTCTTTTCCCCTCCCTTTACGGAGACTCAAACAGGCATTTTTTGATTACCTTATTGTAGGCTGGCATTTGACTCTATGTTCTCTTGTTGATTTTTCACTTACTCTCCTGGGCAGAAAGACATACTGGTAACTCTAGGAAATAACTCTAAGAAATAATAGCTACTCCAAAGTAAAAGTGTAAAAGTGAAAGGGGAATAGGTGAAAGTGTTTTTAGCAATTGTGGCTTGGAAAGGAAAATAATAATCTTCCAAAGCCAAAGTTATGTAGGAAAATCTTTAGGACTGGGGGGTAATGAACACATAAAATAAAGACACGGAAGAGTAAAGGATTTGGGAATAATATCATAGGATAGGGGATTCCGAAAATGCAAAAAACAAATGAGAGTTTTGAGGTATTCCTTTATACTTCAAAAGTAAAATGAGTGAGTACAGCCCAAGAATAGATGAAGGAAGGATGAAAGAAGCCCATCCTTCAGAAGATTAGAGGCTTTCAGAAAATCCTGGGATGAAAGACTTTGTTTACACCTATCTCTCTGAGCCTGCAGTCCTTTCAGACTATAAATGGGGTTTCAGGAACTGCTGAGATTCATCTCTAGCTGAAGGTGCTGCAACACAAAGAAAAACCTGAAACAAAGGCATGATCCTACCCTGGGTTTGAAGAATTGTGTTGTTTGGTGATACTCTGATAAAATAACCCATTGAGCTGATATACTTGGTCTTTTTTTTCTGGTAAAATGAAGTATAGATAACTTGTACAAATGCAAATTTTCTCCCTTGACTCTGAGAGGATTAAATATTATTTTCATGTCAAATATATTTAAGTGAAATGTTGTTTTCAGCAAGAAGACTTTAATTCAGGTATCTGTTATTAAAGGTTTTAGCTTACTGAATCAATTCTCTTTGATTACTCATTAGAATGAAGTTACATCTTAAACTATTTATTAATAATTGCCCATGCTTTTCAGCATAGGATTTTGGCAAAATTTGACTTATAACTGAATATGTTGCGCTGAGACTGTCCTGCACTTTTTGCAGGTGTTTCTGGTAGTTTTAATAGTCTAGTAAAGCAGCACCTACCAAATGGGGGTTATGATGTGAGGGCAGGAAAAGCAGACAGGGTTTAAAGCACTGCAATGTGATCTTGTTACACAGGACAAAGTTGTTCAATTTGACTGAAATAAGATGTGGATCAGGAGACAAATCTCAATATAAATCTATTTGCTTGCATTATTTACACAAATCATCCCTGTCTCACCTCCTGTATTTTTCCTCCTAATAAGGCTTATGAATGAAGCTAAAATTCAAGACATAAGGTAAAAAAACTCCTCACTCATTCTAAGGGTCCAACAAGTTTCTCTTTGCAGTGTGTGTTTAATTAGAGAGGAAACTAAGACACTGCAAAAGTCTGAAGTTGCTGGGTACTGAAAAACTGTAAGCATTTTTTCTATCAATGTGGTTGCTAGACACTTCCTAATTCAAAAGAAAATTATTGTGTTCTGAGATACAAGCTTTATGGAATATGTCAAAAAAGTGGGATTTAAAAACTGATTTGGTTGTTTTTTTCTATAACTTCCTATCTGTCAAACTGGATGAACTTCTGGTGATCTCAGTTTTGGAGACTATGAGGAGAATTGTTATATTTGTGAGAGACAGCCCAGAATTGCTTCTTGCATTTGTAGGTATATTTGCATTCATTAGTTTTCCAACTCCAAATGTGGATTCCTATGAACTTCAAACAAATCCAAGACTTTGGTTTCAGTTAAATAACTTACTGCAGTTTCTTTCTGATAGATATTTAAGAATTGTAATACTTACCATCAGTAATTTAGTAAGATCAAGTGTTAGTGATGGAAAACAAACAAAAAAAATCTGTATGGATCTATAGAACCAGATATTTTCGTGTAGTACAGAATTCAGTTTTGAGAGCCCTGGTGGCAAAAATCAGTCCACAGCTACACTTAAAAGAATGTAATAAAAAATTTTTAAAATAATTTTTAAAAAGTCCAAATATGTTGAAAAATTATGCGCTGAATATATATCCCAGGAATATTATTTGACTATTCAACTCTCCCTAAAGTGTTCTGAAAATTTAGTAGTTGATAACCATTGTACCCTGCTAGTCTCTAACTCAGGATGGTGACACAGATGTGCTGGACAGACATAACAGAAAATTGTGAGCCTTATTTTGCAACATCTATGCAAATCCCACTGATGTGAATGACCTTACAGAGGGTAGCCGTTTGGTCCCTGTTCAGAGCTCTTTTGTTGCTAAAAATAGTTTATCTTTCAATTTAAAAAAGATATTTATGTTTAAAAACACACACTTTGAAGGGAAAGTGCATTCTTGCTATTCCTGAATACACGTACTGTCCTAAGAACTGGGTGAGAGGCAGTAGTGTTTAGATAGTGAAAAGGACTTAAAATTTGTAGAGCTCTTTTTTGTAATGTAAATCAGCAGAGGAGGGGAAAATTGTTCTATAATTCTTTGCTTTAAGGGCTTCCATCTCTTTGTAGGAAAAAGCACATAGGACTCATTTTTTTGAGTATTTTTCCTTTTTATTGGGAAAGAATTATGCCGCTGTATTTCCTCTTTCAGACCCTTTACATGGACCCATGTAGCTAGCACTTTCTCTGGTGGAGACAGAATACACTGTTGTCATTGTGCGTGATGAAGTAACAGTTTGCTGCAAAAGTTGGAGATGTCTGTATTATACTGTCTCTAAACTTATAGCTGCAGGACTCCCCTACCAGTGTCTTACTCCCTTTGATCACAGAATGTAGCCAAGCTGTGACCCAAAGCAGCATATTGACAGTTATATCCTCTAACTTTACAGAATACCCTAGTATACTCAGCTTTACTCCAGAAGCAAATAAAAATCTGGAGGTGGCATTATCTTTAGTTCTATTGGGCAGATATAAATAAAGACTTTGTTCAGTGAAGAATAAAGTCTGACCTGAACTCACCTGAATAGAGATGAAGACACACAGATTGCCTCACATCATATCACACTGAATATTAGATGATTTAATTTTTATAAATGTTATTGCTTTTAATTTGGGGAGACTCAGTAAAAGATAAATACTAAACATTATACTAAAATGAGTCCCAAGATGGAGATTTGTATAAAATGGCTATTAACAGCCATGTAACACCAAAGGCATTAAAACTGGTATAGGAAAGTACTGGAGGAGGGTGTTTGGAGAAGAGTAATGGGGTGGATAAATAAGAAAGTGGACACGCATTAGCCAAGAAACTCCAATGTCTAAATTACCATTTCAAAATGACTTTTTTCTCCCAGCATACCTTTACTAGGTATCAAATGGATTTCTATATATAGATCTTCTGTCACTCATTTGTGTGGTACTTATCCAGGAATCTTAGGTAACTGTTTTGTATCTCATTGCATAATTTTAGTACTAGACATGTACTAGTACATGTTTAGCAGCGATACAGCTCATTGATTTCAGAGAACCTGTCACATTTCTGCAGTTATATTTCTGTCTCATAAGACTAGAACTTAAGTAACTTTTTGAGAAAGAATATCCTTAATGTAGGAGAATGGCAAATCCCTAGGTAGAGAAATTTTAATGAAATTAGTTATTTAAGGTGCTTTAAAAATATAATTATTTTGTTTCTTTCTCATCCCATTCTTTAAGCAAATGCTAACAGGCTTTTTGGGGGGCTCTAGTGGTAATCTTGAAATATTTCCAAAAGCCTGGCAGCTATCTGTCCCCTATGGATCTCTGTTGCTCTCTGAATGTGATGTTTTTGATGTTTTCAGTTGCCTACCTAGGAAGCTTCATTTTAACATACTCTAGATCCTAGTAATTCCAAGACACTTACCCTGCTGAAATGGAAATTTATTTCTACTCAAAAATTTCTTACATAAACATGATTATTCTAAAAGGAAAAAAAAACCCCGCCACTAACAAAACAGAACAAAAAAACCCCACAACCAATAAGACTGAAAAGAAATCTCCTCACTGTTTTTTTACTATTTTAAACAATTGTCCTCCATTTATATGGGAATGCCCTCTGGATTACATTGATCTCAAACTGAAATGACATAATCTAACTGCCTATGCCTCTTCCCTAGACTAAAAACTCCTACTTACTCTCTTTCCCCTTGAAATACTGGGAAATAGCAGTGGAATTGCAAGAATCTACATTACTGGTAAGTACTCAGTGTTTGTTAGCACATGGACATAATTTAATGAGTTTTTTCCCTCTCTCTTACTACTGCAAAAAAGTTTCATTTAAATTTCAGTTTACTGGGCAAGAAGCACAAGGGAAAGAAGTTGTCTCACTTGAGATCAAAGAAAGAAAACCTCCATATATGCTAATCTTAGAATTTCTAGAAGCTGAATATAGGTCCTTAGTGAGTGCATTAATTAACTGTTACTGGCAAGGCTGCAAATAACTATTTCTAAG
This sequence comes from Chaetura pelagica, assembly GCF_000747805.2. Taxonomy (NCBI): domain Eukaryota; kingdom Metazoa; phylum Chordata; class Aves; order Apodiformes; family Apodidae; genus Chaetura; species Chaetura pelagica. Next base: position 3,506,971 of record NW_009954107.1, on the reverse strand, counting down.
ACTATATTTTCAAGCTTTTTTCATGCTCTTTTCAGCATAATGTACCTAGACACATTTTATCATGCTGACTTTGGCTTGGTGTTAATAGTGGAGCACTGCAAGTGGGGCAGCTGGTTGCCACCAGCAAGTTTATTGTTGTGTTTTGTAGATCTGTGTTTGCATGTTTGAATGACTAGGACTTTAAAAAGCCAGTGCTAGCCTACTACCCCAATGACAGAACGGCCACACATCTGTGCTCTCCTAACCATTTTTTCTTATGCAGGGTGGATTTGGATGAGCTTCAGGACTGTATTTGGGATTTCCAGATGTATTTCAGTTCTGTGTCCTCAGGTAGTTTCTGGGCATCCAATACATCCTACATACAAGCATCATGAGCATCTCAGTCCATGGGCACTTACAGTGTACAGAGGATGCTCCTCAGAGCTGTTGCACTGACTATGGCATTGCAGAAGAGTCACTGATCTAGGTTACAGCAGACCCAGAAATGTTCAGAGGAGCGGAACGAAACAATAATGCTCTGCATATGTGCGGTATGACTGAGTCTGAAGCCCTTCAGCTGACTGTACTACTGATAAGCTGTGGTGATACATACCTGCATTACTGAGAAGGTGTTAAACCATTTTTTGGCATTTAAAGACAATCATAGAAGGGAGAGAATTAACTATTCTCTTTGTGATACACAGGGTGAAAAGGAATGGCTTTAAATAGCAGCAGCAAGTTTGAAGTCAGACACTGTCTATGTTTTCTTGTGTGCTAGAACTGCAAAGCACTGTAATGGGTGGCTTAGGGAGACTGGAATCTTCATCACTGGAAATACTTAATGACAAGATAAACAAACACTGGTCAGGAGAAAGAGATACTGCTTTAGAGATGAAAATAGGCTAGATGGTCTCCTCAGGTTCCTTCTAGGTTTATTTTGCTATAATTGTGTGCACAATAAGCCTGACATGTCCCAAAAGTTTCCAATTACTGTGCATGAGCAGGCCATCTGTGCAAAGCAATCTCAATATGCCTGATGTTTCCTGGAAGCAGTTTACTTACTGAAACAGAAATATAACTCTTCTACCCATTTATACAAATGCCTGTCCAGAGTCATTGGGAATAAGTCTGATAGAAACACCAGTCCAAAGATGTTCTCTTTATTTACTTAGCATCTCCTGTCCTCCCAGGAGCAGTGTATGCTGAAGACACCTAACATGAAACCTAACAGTGTTACAATGTAGTCATGCTTTCCTTGAAAATAACCATAAGATCCCATGCCATAAGGGAAAAGGTTCACTTTAGGTAGGCAGAGCACTATTTGTATGGGTGTTTTCAGGATCAGATGCATAACAAGAAGTCTTGATAATGCACTGAAACAGTTCCTCTAGTTTAAGAAATTTATCAAACCACTTTCTTTAAAGATTTCATCAATGTAAAAAGCTGAGTTACAGCACTAGTGGATGATATTTGCCAAGATGTCTGTAATTGCAGTCTTAACATGATAGGCAGTAATTTGTAAACTGAGTGGTTGAATATGGAATCAAAGCCATTAAACAAATTGAAATTCCTCTCTTTCAAAAAAGGCAGCATTCAAAATAATATTGTTCTTATATAAACCACTTATCATGGAAGGCTGTGTGGGCAAAGACAATGACATTTGAGAACCAGTGAATCGCATCTTAAATCACCCAAGATCACTTTTGATACTTTCTCAAAGAGATAAGAATGCCTCCATTTCATGTTATTTCTGCGGGGTTGCATTATTCTTATAGGCATGAATATTATAATAACCTTTGAGGTTTACATAGCATATGCAAAGAAAATTATAAATATATACAGATTAATAGTATTTAAAGCCTATTTGGTAAAAATGCAATATAGTGAATGTAGGAACCTCTCTATTTGAAGAGTGGAAGTTGGGGAAGCAGCTCCATCTTCTTAACATTAAGAGCCAAAAAAACAAGTATGTGAAGATACCTCTCACTGTCATTTTCTTACTTCTTCCTATTGCCACCACTCTTCTGTGACAGTAGTTGGTGGTACTGATTAGATCTGGGGTAAGTTCACAGACACAAAATATCTGTCCTGTCTGGTGTTTGTGCTTGTCTTGGTTTGAGACACTTTAGAACCAGTTTTCTGTCCAGTAATTTTACTTTTCTGTTGTTTCTAGGTAACTGCACTTGCTGAAATTAACGGCACATTTTTCATTCAGTGTCTGCTTCTAGGATCAATAATGTTGGATATTTATAGTTACTGCTGGGAATGGTATGCAGGACCAAGGCCAATGCTTGGACCTGCTAAACATCTCATGCTCCGCAAACAAAAGGGAGTAGAGAAATCACACATGTGACATTCCTGTTGGGAGGAGTGGACCAGACAGGTGACCAAAATTGACCAAACCATGTATTCCCTCCCATATTTGCTATACTCAGTATAACTTAGGGATCACGATGGTCAAGCTCTCTTTGTGCATGGCCGGCATCCTGGGAAGATTCTGCCATTCATCTACCTTTGATCCTGATCCATGTGTTCCTGCATCCACCTCCCACCTGCCACTGACTCCAGGAGCCCATTGCAAAATGTTCCCAAGGCTGCCCCACAGACCCGGTGGTAACATGAGCTTTATTTAGGTGACTGTGATATTGGTTTTGTATATATTTTTATATATTTCATTATTTTCTTTTTTATCATTATTGTTTCATTAAAGCTGTGTAGTTTAGTTTCCAGCCCATAGATCTCTCTCCCTTATTCTCTTTCCTTTCCCTTTCTGGATAGGGAGAGAGATTAATCACACAATCTTAGGGGTTGGAAGGGACCTCGAAAGATCATCTAGTCCAACCCCCCTGCCAGAACAGGATCACCCAGAGCACATCACACAGGAACGTGTCCAGGTGGCTTTTGAATGTCTCCAGCTAAGGAGCCTCCACAACCTCTCTGAGCAGCCTGTCCCAGTGCTCTGTCACTCTCACAGGAAAGAAGTTTTTTTCTGATATTTACATGGAACCTCCTATGTTCCAGTTTGCACCCATTGCCCCTTGTCCTATCACTGTATGTCACTGAAAAAAAGCCTGGCTCCACCATCCTGACACTCTCTCTTAACATATTTGTAAACTTTGATGAGGTCACCCTTCAGTCTCCTCTTCTCCAAGCTAAAGAGACCCAGCTCCCTCAGCCTTTCCTCATCAGGGAGATGTTCCATTCCCTTAATCATCTTTGTGGCTCTGTGCTGGACTCTTTCAAGCAGTTCCCTGTACTTCTTGAACTGAGGGGCCCAGAACTGGACACAATATTTCAAATGCAGCCTCACCGAGGCAGAATAGAGGGGGAGGAGAACCTCTCTTGACCTACTAACCACCCCCTTTCTAATACGCCCCAGGATGCCATTGGCCTTCTTGGCCACAAGGGCACCTTGTTGGCTCATGGTCATCCTCCTGTCCACCAGGCCCCCGAGGTCCCTTTCACCTACACTGCTTTCCAGCAGGTCAGCCCTCAACCTGTACTGGTACATGGGGTTGTTCTTCCCCAGATGCAAGACTCAGTAATAGAGAGTATCTGTCATTTGTTTAATTGCCTGTCCAGTGTTAAACTGTGACAATGCTGCAAGGACCTTTGTGGTCTTGGAACCTCTCTCATTTCTAAATTACTAACTCAGTGATAATGTAAGTCAGGAGTTCAGGAGAATTTAGTGTAGATTTTCAGCCTGGAAGAATGAGGTGGAGGATGCACACAAAAAAAATAAGCAGAGGAAAGTTTGCCCAAACCATCTAATATTAGTTCTTTGTTTAATACTTACAGCTGATCTTTTTAAAGTTCTACATAGTAAGTTGGACTCTGCTGAATCAACAAACACAAAAAGAAAGCTAGCAAATCCCCAAAATAATATCTGAGTTTCACAAAAAATCCTGAAGGATATTGCATCCATCTTTCAGCCCTTGGGAGACAAAAAAAGGAGTTCTAGTCACCAGAATATGTCAAGTTTCAAGTTTTCTAAAGTAAATATTTAGTATAAGCAATTGATCGGTTGATACATTAAAAAATAACATTCCAAAGCTAAATGGTCTAAATGAGAAATTCTGGGTGTTGAAGCAGTGAAGAATAAAATTGGCATGGGTGAATAGCATCTTTGTCAGAAGGTCATGAATATGGAGATACATCTATATGCAGCTTCCAGGACACTTAGATCTGAAAAACAAGACAGCCTAAAACACAGAGCAAAGGAGACATCCAGAAGAAAGTAAGGAACAGATTGAACCGAAAAATAGGTTAAAGCTAGTAAGAGATGATAGCAAGAAAATTAAGAATAAGTTGGAGCCATTAGAAACTGGCATAAGGAGACAGAAGCCAGTGAGTTACAAGCTTCATGCTCATCAACATACTCTCTGCAGACTGACTGGAGGCTGGAGACAAAAGATCACAGCCACTGACAGCTCCTAATGGGTGCAAAAAAACAGCACATTGTCCCCAGTTGGAAAAGGTGTTGGGGACTTGAAAGATGTTTTTTCTGCACCCTGAAAGAGCCTTTCATCTGCCATCTAGAACACTCCTGGGAAAGTGGCTTTGGTCTCTGCAGTAGATGAAAGCTGAGACTCAGTCTTTTGCTTCCCAGAGTATGTTAGGAGGGGGAGCAGAAGCCTCTCCAATGACACAGGCATTGGGGAAATAGAGGAAAAAAAAACTCACCCTGGTCAAATCTATGGCAGGGAGAGGGAGGAAGGGTAATGAAATAATTTATGGGGATTATTTTGGGTGATGGATAGAGGGTTGCCTTAGGGCTCTGAAATAGGATGCCCAGGGTAACCTGAACAATAGTTTTTACACCTAGTGGGTATTAACTCAGTGGCTTCCTGCTCTTCTTGCTGGGTAACTATATTCTATCCCAGGGCACTGACTTACCTCAGGCTCTATGTTGAAATTTAAGCTCCCTAAAACAGGTGCTGGGCTTAACCGGCATTGCTTGCAATGGTTTCATTGAGAAAACACCTATTTTTCCAGGAATCTTTAAAATATTTTTCTACTACTAGGTTTAGAAACATTGTCTGAAGCAGTTCAATAAATAAATAAATAAATAAACAAATTGATTAATAAATCTGTCTTTGGCATTGCTGTAACTGGAGAAGAGACATACTAGTTACCTAAATAGTGGGACAGCTGAACACTTTGGCTTAAATCAAGCTTTTATACTTTCCAATTTGGAGTAAGGATGGCAAGAAAATATACTGACTTTCCCTTTAGACAAAAAGTACCCTGTCAAAAGACATGATGCAAAGGATGGCAATCAAACTAGAAACAGACTCTAGGTGGGATAAATATGTAGTTCCAGGGACAAATTCTTAGATTATGTGAATCTGGGTACTTTCACTAAACAAGACTTTCATACTCCATCAAAGATTGCATCTGGCATAATGTTCAGTAATGGTTTGTGACTTCTTAGAAAGAGCATTTTGTTTTCATCTTTGGTGCTAAGATAGCACACACACACACACACATACACAAAAAGCAGGGAGAGAAATCTGTCTGTTGAATGCTACTTAGCTCTGTACCATATGTTGACCCTCATCACAGAGTTAAGACTGTGGCTCTTTACTTGATATATTGTGTGTTGAATTACTGCTTAGTCATTGGTCTCTGTGTTTTATATATATTTTTTCTTGATATCTTGCAAGTCTTGGAGTGTGAAAGAAAATAAATCTTTTGTTGTTGTGTTTTATTGTTGGTATTCCTTGTTTGTTTTTGTAGCAGCAAGCCAGAAGACAAAATTAGATACCTGTAGTCTATAAACTGCAAGTTTCAGGTCATCTGGCAAATTTTTGAAAATAACATTTATTAGGACTTACTGAACAGATGGAAAAGCTCTATTGGGGCAGACACAGGAGATAGGTAAAGCAGTGGAAAGTTTTTATCTTCAGTGAAAATATTTTTAACCTGTGGGAGGAATGAGAACCACAACAAAGAAGATGAACAAATGGCTCAGAGGTTAATAAATTTTCAGGGGACACTGAAACACTAAGAAGTGTGAATAAAGAAGGGATTACTTACCTTGAAGCTTAGGGAAATGACATTTTTTGGGCTGAGGTTGGTCTGAACTAGCAAGAAATGTTTTTAAAAATTAGTAATTTTGAGAGGTGTGTATGGAGCTTTATAAATTACCATAAAACATAAAGAGAAGCACTGATAAATGAAGGTATGGCAGTAAGTAAAACAGTATCACACATAGAAAGATGTATAGTTACAGGTAAGAACTTTAGGTAAGTAGTGTAATTAGTGAAAGGCTTGGAGGGGACAACAAAACAGCAAACAGCTGAAAGGCTTGCGCTCAGCTCAGGACCCCAAACATCAAATAGTTCAACCAGCATTACTAACATAGAACCTGAAAGTAGTTATTAATGTGGCAGTCATGGCAGAGCATGGCTACTGACAGGCACAAATCACTCAGGAAAGATAGATATAAAAGTGAAGATGATTAATACCACTGCATGCGGTGCTGTGTCAGATGCAAAGAAAAAAGAGCAGAAGTGATAGCCAGGAATAAACTAAAATCTACTTTGAGACAAAATTAATTTTGGGAAAGGTTCATAAACCAGTTTGCATTCAGATAGTATTGTAATAGAGTCTCTGGATCAGGTTTGGATAGAAAAAAATTATGCAGAAATAAAGGAGTAGAATTAGTACAGAAGACGATATCAGTATTAAAGACTTCAATTTGTTGATGATAGAGCTGACAAAATAGTTTCAGGTCTGTACATTTTTGAATCTTGTAGCTGACAAAGTTTTTTCATTGGCTAATCACTAACAAAAAGTGATGTCAGGAGTGATTTCTGCAAGACATGTGATCAAAATATGCTTAGAGAAGGGTGAGGAAAAGTGTTATCAACTATGATAACTTTATCCTTTTTCTGTTAAACAGGAGATTGATAGGGTTCTGTGATAAACTTTGGATTTCAGAAGCTCAAATTTGATTAGTGAAGAAAACTGGTTAGTAAAAGTATCTGAACTAAGATCTTATGGGCTTGAATATAAAAGAGGCTCAGACTTTCTTGAAATCAAATAAATCTGAATTCTAAGCAAGGTAAAAATATTATTAGAAATATAAATAGATTCAAAATCCACTCACAAAGCATACTAGGTTTAAAGGGTGAACTTAGAAAAAGTGAAACAACAAACTTAATTTTTAAAAAGCTGAATGTTAGAGATGAAGAACTGTAGGGATAAAATTAATATAGCCTAAAGTAGGACTGAGTTTGATCTTAAAATATTAAAACCAATAACAAACATTAAACACTATGTACAAAAAGCAAGCTCCAAAAATAAAAGCAAAATAAGGAAAGCGTGGTCATTAGAAGTTTAGATGATACTGATAAAGCACATTTAGATACAGTCCAAAAGACAAAACAAAACACCTCACATCTCAGTTTTTCCTAACAAGGGAAAATGGTAAATAAATTGGAAAATCAGACCAGTAAAAATGAGGACAGAGAAATTTCCATTGTCAGTTCCAGTTGAAATAATCCTCTAAGAGTCTAATACACTTTGAGGAACCATTAAATTCTTACTTAGAAATCCATTGAAAAAAACCCCACCACAGTAATGACCAGTATCTGATTTGCTAGCAAGGATTTTCAGCAGGTCATCATGTACTATGTAACTCAGTACTTATGGATATAGGTAAGACAAAGATGTCAACAAACATGTTTTTGAACCATACTCACAGAAAAGTAGGAAGATTCCTGATGAAGCTTGCAGGTGTCAACAAGAAGAAAAATTGTCAGTGAAGAAAATAGAGGAAATATTGTACTGAACATGCTTGAGGAATAGATAGTGGTGCAACATGCAAGGTATCTCTTATGCATTAACAGTTCCTGCTTTGACCTCTGTCTCATTAGAGAGGAAATAATTGAGGCATAGAAACGATTGAGTAGTGCGTCCACAAGCTAAGTGTACTCGAGGGGTACGGGATACCTGAACTACTGCTGGCTGTGCTGAAAGAGGGAGGGAGAGAAGATACCTGATGCATTGGCAGGGGCAATTCCAGTAGTGAAGGGGAAGAGAACCAGAATTCTGCCGAGTTCAATGAAGCAAGTTCTGAGGGAATAAGATTTCTCTCCATAAATAAATCGGGGATGGGGATATATATTGGTAGGGAGAACTGTTTGAACTAAATGATGTTGCTGGTGGAACAGGAGGTTTAAATGGGTCTCAACAAAATTAATCTAGTAATTTGAAGGTTTAGGTACTGTAGGAATGATGGCCTGAATGAATGAGCCTTTCAACTGGAGCAGCAGGAGCTAAGAAAACTTCTGTTACAGGTAATTTGGTCAGTCTAAGGAAAGAATTGCATGCTATTCTGAGCTGTGCTATCTTAGGATTAGACATGATGACTGGGCAGGTCCCTTCTGATTCCTAAGTACTGGAGTAACTAATTCTAATTTTTTTCAAGTCTTGAATTAGGAAAAGGAGTTCTTCTTTTCACCTTCAAGCTGATAGGTTTAGTTCTTATATCTTGGGCATACTGACTATTCAAACACTCAAGGCAAAAATGAACAGAAATTGAAAAAAGAAACATTTTTCTGAATTGAATGTATTGCTTGTATGTATTAAAACTCAAGTTATAGATGTTTTTCATTTGTTCTTTCTGATAATTTTCAGGATACATAAAATTATTGCAGAAACATTGAAAAGCAGGCAAGCTATAATAAAGTAAAACCAAAACCAGAATCCTGACAAAAACAAGAACAGAAGCTACATAAAGAGAAAACTAAATTCTTTGCTCTAGCAATCAGTTTTATTTAAAAACTGGCTCATCCTTAGTTCCTGCTGTCCCTCTTTAGGAGAAATGTTAATGCCAGGGTCCCTGTCTGGCCTTTGCTGTACTTAGTGCTAAAGTTCTGTTCAAAGCACCTCTGAACAAGTTGTCATCCTTCATTGCAGCTTCAATCTTAAGCAAAGCTAAGCTTCTCTTCAAAGTATGAAACATCAAATGAGTCTTAGCATTTTCAGAAACAAACCTTAGTTTGATGCTTCCTGTGTCTTTCTCCCCACAACCTAAGCACTCCTGTGGTTCAGTAAAAAGTAATACCTTCTTCTGGGAATTCCTGCTAAGGACTAGGTATACTGCACGGTTTTGATTTCTCAGGCTGCAGAAGTACGAACCATAAAATTTCAAAGACCCTCCAGCTAATTTTATTAAGGAAAATGACATCACTCTGCAGTCCTGAAATTCTAGTTCAGTGCACATGGGAGATTGTGGGAGGTGGAGAGGAGAAGATAAAGAAATCCAGTAAATCTCAAAGTATTTTAGGTCTTTCAGTTTCAAATCTCAGATACAACAAAAAATAAAGCTTTTCTGCCTGTAAACTGTGGCTGGTTTAGCCCATCTTATACTTGCAGAAAATTTTAGTGGCAGAGATAAAAAATGCAATTAATTTGCTGACATAACCTGCAAATTGTGCCTGACAAATTCCATGACCTTCTATGATGGGGCTACAGCGTTGGTGGATAAGGGAAGAGCAAATGATGCCATCTACCCAGACTGGTGTAAAGCATTTAACTGTCCCACATGACATCCTTGTCTCTAAATTGGAAAGGCATGGGCTTGATGAATGGACCACTTGGTGGATAAAGAATTGGGTGGGTTGTTGCATTCAAAGGGTGGTAAACAACAGTTCAATGTCCAAGTGGAGATGAGTGGATGTGTGGCATTTCTCAGGGGTCAATACTGGAACCAGTGCTGTTTAGTACCTTTGTTGGCAACACAGACAGTGGAATTGAGTGCACTCTCAGCAAGTTTGCTGATGACACCAAGCTCTATGTGTGGTCAACACACTGGAGAGATAGGATGCCAACCACAGGGCCCTTGACAGGCTTGAGAGGTGGACCTGTGCAAACTGCATGAAGTGCAAGGGCCTGCATATAGGTTGGGGCCAGGTTGGATGGGGCTTTGAGTAACCTGATCTAGTGGGAGGTATCCCTGCCCATGGCAGGGGAGTTGGAACTAGATGATCTTTAAGGTCCCTTCCAACTCAAACCATTCTATGATTCTGTGCTGTGCATATGCTGGCATGAAAATGCACATAACTGCAACATTTGTTCAACAAGCCCTAAGCCAGTAAGACTTATTTTGTGTTACATAAGGCCCTTCAACTGGTAGATGAGTTCCATGTCTATACTGCAATTCATTAAAGATAACACACAATTTGCTTGAGTCTTTGACCAAGTGATACCGTCTGACAGTACATATCTTGCACTGAAATTCAGACTTCATTACTTGTTGGTTGTTGTCTAGAGTGTTTTATTTTGCATGTCTCTTTTATTCTTCAGCATAATTTCCTCCAAAACCTGATTTTGTTTATACACTGGATTTCTTTTAATGTTCCTACGTATTTTTAGTACTTTCCGAAAAGTACAATGTCTTTTTTATTTGTGTCAGGTTTTAAATACACTTTGGTAAAGTGGTCACTCAGGGTTGCTAGGTTTCCTTGAAGATAAGTGGCTAGTGAAGACATTGTTAGGAAAATCTACAAGGATATGCTATTGTGCAGACTTTCAGTGCAACAATTGCAATACCTGTTTTCCTCTACTTAATTGTGATCCTAAATGAGTAACAGTCTGACTTGCACAGATTTTCATGTACTTTTCAATAGTCTCTTTAGGTGTACTTTAAACCAGAGAGTATTAGCTCTGCATACATTAGAACCAAAGTAATACAGGAAGCAGTATACAAAATCATTGTATGAAATCTGTATGTTGGTTTAGAGCAGGCTTATCTTGTGCTTAATAAAGTGAAAAGACTCACACCAACTTCATCTGGAGCTGAACTTAGCCCCTGAAGACAACCAAAACATTCTTAAATTGCATATCACAGCATGTCAGTGTTGTGTGGCACCGGAGACACATTTCTATGCCTATTGCTATAATACTTAGTCTTTTATCAGTTAGACTAGGAGAGCCACCATTAGTTATTAGCAACGCTGCACCCATAACACAAAATCAAGCATGTCTGTTTTTGTTCAGTAGAAATCACAGATACGCTGCGGATGAAAACATTGATCATTTTAATCTAATATATTCTGGCCGACAATGATCAGTGTAACTCAGATTAAAATGCAAAAATAATTCAGTAACCTATTTTTAGAAGTTTCTTTTCAATTCCTCTTAGTTAGTGGTTGCATGTCGTGAAGCATGAAAGTGTCAATGGATTCTTTTTATTTCCTCTAACAAAACTGTGGAAGATCTCATGTTGAATTCTGAACTTGCCTGTAAAAGACATATAGTTATAAAAAGATATGTAGATTCTACAATATGTTAATTATACATTCAGGTAAACAAAACATTTCCTTTATTAAATCTTAATTGTCTGTTTTGTAACTGGAGCGTGGCTGATTTTGAATGAGAAGATGAATTTATTTTTATTTAAGTTAACTTTAAAATCAAATGCTGTTAATGCAATTTTATGTACCCTTATCTTATTTCCTTACTCTCTTATCTTTAAATGGTAGGAAGATTTTTTGTTGAGACATACTACTTGATTTTAATTTCACCATTCACTCCTTAGAATAGCTTTGTAATATGAAGGTAATACTTCCATTTTTGGATGAAGGGCCTAGGTGACTTTGATTTCTGGAGTTCCTGTCACCCTTCCATCCCTCACCATGTCTGCTCTTGCAACTCACCAGGTTGTCAGCTGTGTAAAACCAAATGATTGCGTAGCCACGTTCAACCTGGATCAAAAAGCTGTCTTTAAGTACTGATCTCTCTTCCTCCCTCTCTTTTTCTCTATGTACGTATATGTTTTAAACTGCCTTCTGTCCACAAAGGAGTCCAGCAAACAGCTGAACAAAAGGGACAGTGAGCTGTGACAGCTTGCCAAGGCAGGAACTCCTTAAGCCACACTCTTTCCACAAACCCTGCAGCTTCAAATTGAGGCTTCTGTCTGTCAGAGAGGATATTTACAAGATTGGATTTTTCCAGAGAGTCAGGAAGAAAGTTCCATTGCTTACATTTAATCATCTGACAGGTATGGTGATGTGTCTGCATTAACCTCATTTCAGAGAGAGGCTCAGCATCTCTTACTTGTAAACTTCTCCTGATACAGGCGCAGTTCTTGCAGGTTGCACTTTAGTTAGCTGTAAATGTTGCTTTAACTTGCTGGAGCAGATTTGAACTGATAGCTTTCCCTCATATAACTCCACTGCTTCCCAGTTTACATCAAGTGCAGATCAGACTATTATTTCTCGTACAGCCTTGCAAACAAAGAGTGCAGTTTTCATTCTAAATTAATCAGAGGAACATGGTTGCTTGTAGTAATTTTCTTGTTTTATATAGAGCACCCAAGAACTCAGGTTGTAGTGAGTGATGCAGTAGTTATTAGTCTCATAATGAGGCTTAATTTGCATATATTGATCTGTCCAAATGTCATGAGCTTTGTATTTTACTCCACATTCTTACATCTGCTGCTTAAGGCTTTACAGATAAAACAGTAAAGACCAGTTAACTAGAACATTTTTTCATCTTACAAAGGTTGAACAACATCTTAATCTTGTGTGACTATTTTAAGAAAGACAAATAAAATTATTTTACCATCAGCTTAGTTTCTCTAGACCTGCTTCTTGTTCAGCTGTTTTGCTGAGGTCTCAGGCAGTTTTCAGCCCATTATTTACATCCAGCTATGCTATTTCTGCCTCAGTTCTAGTGTTGCTTATCCTGATCTGTTGCTGAATTCTTTTTTTTCCTGACAATTGTAAGGACTAAAACATAATCTACAGAAACTGTAGATCATGCCCTGAAACTACCTTGGGCTTACAACTGCACAGAGAAAAAGTACTTTCTCAAACTGTGTAGCTCCGAAGATGTTGAAGTTTGTAGCAGGTCTGCCCACACAAAAATAGATGATATAAAGGGTGAGGTTCTTTGTGCTGAAGTGACTTTACTTTTTTCTAGAAATCTGGTTTTGATTTATGTCTTTTTATTTAGAGTGGAGCTGCATTACTACAGTTGAGAATCAGTTACTGGAGAAATAAACTAGATCTGGAATCTGGAAATCGGATTTAATCAGATTTTATCATTCACACTTGACAGCTGAACTTTCCATTTCACTTTGAGACAAGGAGGGAATGTGAAACACTGACATGTGGGTTTTCCACCGTATTATTGGATCACTGAGGTTTGCAGACACCGGGATATGGCCGCGGAGTATTACCATCTCAACCATACAGTTCACCTATGCAAGGGCCAACATCACAACAGCTGAGCATGTATTATGTAGATGATCTGACTTGTTCAGGGTGCATGGCATATATATCCTCCATACTTTTGCAGTTCATGACTACCTGATCTGACTCTTCCTGAAGATATGCATGCTAAACAACACCTGTGTACATACCCCTGCTCAAAAGAGTCCCCGACAGAAATAACGCAGTCTTCCCTTGAAAATTAGCTGGCTTCCAAACAGGGTTAATGTGAACAATAAAAGGAATTTATCAATAACGCAATTTTTCCCTGTAAATAGCAATGCCAGGGTCAGCTGTATATAAAATGACTATTATTCTGGTGCATATTTTTAAGGGAAAAAAAAATAATTAACAAAAGTGTAGTATTTTTAAGACATGTTTTTGGGCTTAAAGTTTAGTGTTGTTCAGAACTGGTAGAGGTAAGGATATTTTAAAGAATAAATCTGTCATTATTTAATTGCTTAATTTATCCAGTACAGAATACATGGCCAGTGTATTATACTGTGAACAAAATTTCTGATTTCAGCAGACTAACAAATGCCATGTACTTCTACAGTAGGAACCAATCAAACCAACAGAGGACAAGCCTCACAAGAAGCAGTGTAGTATTCACCTGACCAGAGCTGGCTTTCCTGCCCATTGACTCCACACAACATATCCTGTCCTGTTCTGAGTGACCATCATAACAGCTAGACCCCAAGTCATGGACTAAATGAGCTGAGTGGACATGTTACAGGGGTGGCCCATAGTTTAAAGGACTGATATCTATTATAAATCAAAGGAGAGAAATGGGATTGTTTGTTAATGAAACTTGTTAGATAGTATGGGACCCAAGCATGATTTAAGTGGCATGGAATAAGGGACAGAAATTGTACTGATTTGTCTGGGATAGAGTTAATTTTCTTCACAGTTGCTACTACAGTGCTGTGTTTTGGATTTGTAACCAAAACTATTTTGATGACATAGGTATGTCTTATCTGTTGCTGGACATTGCTTGCACAACATCAAGACCTATTCTTCTTCCCATACTCCCCTGCCAGCAAGTAGGCTGGGGATGCACAAGAGGTTGAACCAGCTGACCAAAGGCATATCCTATACCATATTACAAAATGCTCAGCAACAAAAGCTGATGGAAGAAGGCGAAAATTCTTTTATGCTTTTCATCAGATTTTGGAGTTACAGCATTTGTCTTCCCAAGGTACTGTTATAGGTGATGAAGAACTGCTTTCCTTAAAATGCATAGACATCTGCCTGCTGTTGGAAAGTAGTTAATAATTCCTTATTTCGCTTTTCTCATGCATGCAGCTTTTAACTGTCTCTATCCCAACCTACGTGTTTTCTCACTTTTACCCTTCCAATTCTCTCTCCCATCTCACTGTGGGGGGGCTGAGCAAGTGGCTGTGTGGGGTTGAGTTGCCTGCCCAGGTTAACACATGACACGACAGTTAGTGAAACCATGACAACAGCATAGAATGAGAACTGCACAGTGGGTGGTTTAAAAAAAAAACAAAACACACAAAAAAACCCCATTTGATTTAAAAAAATATCATCAACGATTCAAAGTAGAAAATAAGTCATATTATACTCCCAGTTCAAAATAATATATTTGATATGGGTAGGTAGCTGGGGAATGGTGTTACTAGGGTTGTTGACATGAAATGATCACAGTTTGTATTTCTGTGTATGACAGGAGCTAGAACCTATCTACAGAATCCTTTTCTTGGTAGCACCACTCTATCATAGGACTGAGCAATAAAATCAAAACATAGAGTGCAGAGAAGCCTCTGTCTTAATGGTCATCTAGAAATGCAAAAACTAAGAGTACTCAATTCTAGGAGGAATCACTTGCCACTGGAAAAGAGTTTAAACTGCTGTAAAAGGCAAAGCAGATAAATACTTACTTGAGACTGAAAATTTTTCATCTACAGGGAAGCTCTTAACGTTCTTTCAAGAATATTAACATTATTGGGAAACGGTATGTAACAGAAGACAGTGCTTATCAGACTGGCAACATATACTGTACACTAGTAAATAAAGACTTTCTATCTTTTCACTGTCGAGGCTGCCTTTGAGTTATCAACAATGTTACTCAGTGAGTGTCTATGTCCTGATCTCAAATGTGGAGATATTTGTGTTCTTCTGTATCTTGCCATTAATACCTGTAGTCTGTGCAACACCGTCTTGTAGAAACACATTTTAAACAGCATGGAGGTTCAAGACATTTTTACTCTAGCAGTTGTATTAAGAGATTTATGGGAGCTTGTCTGAAAGCAGTTATTAGTACACAGCATTCAAGGCTGTGATTTACAGCACTTGCTACTACTTCCACATCTTGGCACTTATAATGAACATTAGTTGCTCACAAGCTTACTTAGCTTTTAAAGCTTCCCTAGGTGCATGAGTCAGCAGGTGGAGGCAGACATCTCTGTCTACACTATCTCCAAAGCTGAATTGCAAGAGAGTAGAGACACTCAAGTTGAAAGGAGTGTCTCTGAATGCAATGGTTAGGTTTGTTTCAGGATTATTTTTTTTTAATGCTACAGGTTAGTAAACTTCATTTCATCTAGACCTGAGCTAATACCCAGTGGCCCTAGTGCTTTAAGTGTCCATTACTCAGATGAGTTCTTTACTTCCTGTTATAACGTGTTTGTATTCAGTATACATTCAGAACACAAGGCTAGAAACTAATAATTGTTTAGCTAGAGGAACTATAAACTCACAACATAAACTAGTTGAAATTAACTTCAGATAAATCTTAAAAGGGTTGCCATTGTCATATTTGGAGATGTAAGTTAAACAAACCTTTTTATTTTCTCTTTAGTAGGATTTGTTTTAGAAAATTGGTATAGTCGTATGAACAGTAAATTATTAAAACCACTACTTTCTCTATCACTGATCACTGTAAGAAACATGGATGTTTTACTTTTTATCATGTGCCAATGACAGTATCTTCCATAGTAACCATAAAAGAAAGGACCTATGCAAAGACTTCACTACAGACAGACTATTACATTTTTATTAGACTTGAATTACCTCAAAATGTAAACTATTATTTCTATTACATATCCATAAAGAGAAAACTCAATGTTGGGCAGTATGAGGACAGCATTAAACTGCTCTAAAGCAAAAAGCTGCATCTCTTGCATGTCTTTGGAGATACTTCATGGAAGGGAGGTTTTCTTTTTCTTCATTCAGCTGCATTTCACATGTCCCTTTTGGAAGGTGCATTCAATCAGTCAGTCCATTGGTGGTAGAAGAGGACATAAGGCACAAGTGCTTTCCATTTTAATGCTTCTAATGGGCCAGTGATTGAACAATGGCAGTTTATGTGCTTTGTTTTACTGGTAAATATGTTGTACAGCCCTGAGTCAGCAGTATCGTTGTTAATGTAGTACAGTGTGTACAATTGTAGTAAAGTGTTGTACAATTTCACAGTGAAAGATTAAGAACTCAGAAAAGATTAGATCAGTCCTTCTAGGGCCCCAGAACACTCACTGATAATTGAAGGGATCATTGTGATCATTCTTTAAGAGCTACAGCTCCTTTTGCCTCTGGCAAGTACCTTCAAAGATGTTGCTAAGCCAGGAAGGATGGTTTTCTTGCTAAAGAAATGTATATTACTTCACAAGGGGCCATACTGTGCCCAGAAATTATGCAGATGTATGCAGAGAGAGAGAGGAACCAACTTTTTCTCTTCATTCAGAATCTGTGAGTCTTACATAAGGGCATTGTATAATTGTAGCCTTTGGACTTGGTGGAGCATAGGGATTTCTCCCCCGCTACATTTCTAGGAGTGTGAGATTGCCCCAAAAGAGAAATGGGAGAAGAAGAATGTTTGTGCTAAGCTCTCTATGTCAACTTGAAATATGTAGCAGGGAGAACATAGGTGACACACTTTGGAGATCAATTACCCAAGCAGCATTCAAGTGCCCTAGCTTTATGGCTAAATACAATTAAGAAGGTACCTTATATGCAAATTATCAAAACACACTTGATTTACTCATTTTCCCTTGAGGCATTATTGAGAAAAACCCTAAGTTAATTGTAATTACCTCAAGAAATAGACTAAGCAATGTTTCGACTTATTCCCAAGGGCAAATTCCCTGCATCAGTTTCTGAACTGTGAAATCTTTAAGCTTGGTCGTTAACATGCAGTTTAGATATTGATTGTGAAGTCTTTAATTCTGATCATATAGTTGCTCATCAAAATCCACCTATGAAGTCCTGCACTTGCTTCTGAAATTTACATGTTCTAGACCTTATTATAGAGACACAGCCATAATCTGTTATTGTACTTTTGATTAATTTATCTAAAAGCTGTCTGCTTGCACTTTTTACTCAGACACAAGAAATATTTCAATGAAACAATTCAAAAGTCATTAAAGGAAACTTAATTCTCATCCAAACATTATGAAAAATATAATCTGAATGAGGAATACTAAGGTCTTGCATTCAAGTTTTGTTTTGGAGATACAAATGCTGCTTTTTTTTGTTTGTGTGTTGGTTTTGGTTTTTTTTTTCTTTTTTTCTATATAGGACTTCTTATCTAGACTGTTAGCAGTTCTGTTCTTCATTCATGGTTACCCTGATATAGGGATTAATAGATGCCAAAAAAATCCTGTTGATTTCACAAGGTTTAAACTGCATTATAACCATTAGCAAGCAATTTATGTTTGCCTGGAAGATTCATCCTTAAATTGAACAAATGAAACAGCTTTTTGTAGGTATTAGTACTTACTGCTACTTATGTTTTTTTAGATTTTGCTACAGAAACAAATATTACTGCAAGATTTTTGACCTTTGCTAATTTGTTGCATTTATTCTTTTATCTGCAAAATATATGCATTTCTCCATTCATAGAAATAGCTTTTAATTTTAAGAAAATATGTAAATTAGGTTAAGTTGTTTTGCATGAATCACAATTGACATGAAATCCTCAATTTTCTTATGGTGGGCAAACGTTTCCAGATACTGTTTTCTAGTATTATGGAACAGTATAAGGTAAGATACACAGTCAAGGTTTTATTATCTACTAAAAAGGTTTTTGTAACAATGTTAATTTTCTTATGTTTTATTTAAAAAAAAAAAATCACCCAAGTAATTGGATGAATTTTTATGTTTTAATACATAAATTACAAGCTGGAGGCAAAAGAACAGCACAGAATTAATTTATCTAAGGAAGAAGAATTACTGAAATTAATGTATAGCCTTTCATCCAAAGTTGTCTCATTTTAACTGATTACCGTTGATTTGTTCGGCATGCTATCATGTGATGGGGATGTATGCAATATGGTGGGTTAGGTGGGAGCCAAACACTGCAGATACCAGCCTCCTGATGCAGAAGATGTATGTGCTTTGCAATATAATCACGCATGATTTGTTAAGTATTCCTGGGCTCCCAAGCACATGCATGAAGTTCCTTTTGAAAGGACGTGGCGCTTTACACACCTTAGATTTTCTGCTGAACAAATAATTTGTGCTTTAGCAGGTGGAATCTGCATAAGGAGTAGGAGCAATCATACTGCTAGATGGAACTATATGTATGGTGAAAAATCATCTACTGGTTGCTTGCAAACTTGATGAAGGATACAAGTGACTTTCTCTTGTTGATACAGAAACATAATTATATTTTACTGCACTGGGCTATTGCTGTTCAAATTTTGTCCACCAAGACTCTAACTCAATTGTTTGAGATTATTGTATTGTGCAAATTATGCAGCTTCATTTGGCATAATACTCTACTCAACTCTAATTGTAGAATTCAACACTCAGAGAAGTAAATGCATATTATTAGCATACACTAATGAAAATAATTATCAGCATCTACCCTGAAACACATTAGTGAATGCAGCTATCACTTAGCTTTGTAGTTCTGATACTTAATATTCATAGGGCTTTTGGGGAAGGTATTTTTTTAATTGTGTTTAAGGCCAGAAGGGAGGATTAGATCATCTACTCCGACCTTATGTAAGATATCTGCCATTGAATTTCAGTCATTTGATGCCAAAAGCTTATTTTATAAAAAAGGCTGTTAGACTGTCTCTTCCCCTCAGCTTGAATGAGTGCACAATCTTTCTTCTTAAAAATGCATTTCCTCTTTCTACCTTGACTGCATCTGGCTTCTAGTTATTATGGATTATTAAAGCCTTTCTTTGCTGAAGTAGAAAGACCTTTAATGCCACATATTTGTTCCTCTAGGAAATACTTGTGTGTTATGTCAAGTCACCTTTCAATCCTCTTTTTGACATGCTAAAAAGATTAAGTTTTAAAGTCTTTTCTTCTAAGGCATTTTCTCAGCACTCTGTTTTTTATTTTACTCATTCCTCTGCCTTTCCCAATTTGTTAAATGTGAACTGCAGTAGCATATGTAGTATTCCAAAACTGCAGTCAGCAGCATCACCGTGAGAGAATAAGTCCCCACTTTTTTGTTTACAGCCAAGGATCAGATTAAACTGAGGTTGCTGTGGACTGGTTTTCTCTTGTAAATCCTTTTCAGGATTCCCCTGTCCATGACCAAGGACTGCAGTTCTTTATAGATGTATAAAGCATTATTTTCTTGACTATATTCAGCCTGTTACATGTTCTCAGTGATTCAACAAAACTGTTTTGTTATTATCACTAATCTCCATTTTTTTTCAGCAGTGTCTAAGGGCTTCTTTTTTTTTTTTTTTTTCCTAGAACAGATATAAAAATGTTTAATAGCATCATTCAGCTGCTGTCTGCAGAGCCCCACTAGAAGAATCCTTATTTGATGATTCTTTATTAACAGATATTCTGATGTATGACAAGTAGCTGTTGTAGATCTACATTATTGAAGCTACTCAATGTTAATTTGTTAAAAAAACATGTTGTTGTGTATAAAAAAAACCTGTCAAAAAGACTACGTTCATTAGATTAATGGTTGCCTTTATTCACCAAAACTGCAATCTCATCAAAAGCTTGTAGTCCATGGGGATGTATTATATTCCCAATACTTCAAAAACCTTGAGATTTTTCTTTTTGAAACAGCTGTCATTGCCACCTGCCTCAATTTTACCAGGACATGTACAATTTTATGGTTTTAATCCCAATTTTTTTTATGTGAAGCAATTCAACAAGAAAATAAAAGGGGAAAAAACTTAAAAACAAAACCGAAGTGCCAGCATAGCATGTGTGTGCCTGTATCACCACAGTTTTTAGTCCAGTACTTGTTCAAGAAGTAGCTGGACAGATTTAGAAAGCAGCCGACTGTACTTCCATATATTTTATTTTTTTTTCATGTTTAATGTTAAATAGTAAAAAAATACCAAGAGAATAGTGGGTTTTCAAATTAAAACAAGCAGACAAGTAGGGAAATAACAACAGAAAAAACTTCCACAAGCCTGCCCACATTAAGATTTAGACTGCGTAGCAAGAAATTGTATAGAAGGTCTGTAGTAAAGACATTGTTCACCATCAGCATCTCAGGTTGGCCCAAATGCTTTTCAAATAACCCATAAGGAATGAAGCAGCAAAACCACACTGTGTGCTTCAAGGGTAAATTAAGAGATGTGTTCATGTGGATGGTGATAGGCACACAGCTAAAATACGTTGCCTTGTCAATGTGTTATTTTTGAGTAATGAGGTACCTCATATGCCTCAAAAGAAGTGAAGGTGGCAGTGGTCTCAAGAAAAACTGTGGCACCAGTGAGCTAAAGTGCTTACACTGACCCATGTTCCTGCATCGGTACCATGCTTTGGTGAGCACAGGCTGTGCCACTGCAGGTGGACAATCCTAAAAGTATTTGCATCACATGAAGGTTACAATAACTGGAAAACTTGTCTCAGAGGTCTCAGAGAAATTGTGCTACATTTGCTGCATTACAATAGCCAGCATCGTGTACAGATTACAGTCTAACACAAATGGACTAAAATACATTGTCATTTATTGTAAACACAGCCTCACAGGTCCAATATCTAGTTGCACAACTTTAATCACCTGTAAGAAAGAAAAATAATAGGCATAGTAAAAGTAATCCCTAAATGTGTTGTGCATAGCTAGTCAATCGAGAGAATTTGATTTTGTTATGTTTTTTGTTTTTTTGTTTACCCAGCAATTTCAACATCTAAAAATGTAGACTTTGTCCAGACTGAAGTATTATCTGACTTGCTGCTAGAGAGGAAAGCACACACACATTCTGTTCTTGCATATGAATTTGATTGTTATAATTTAGGACTAAAAAAATATTATACTCTGTATAAAGAAAAATATTGCAGCATTCAAATCTGAGAAAGGCTTTAAAGTCAGTGTTTTGCCTTGTTCCACAAACCAGCAAGCTGAGAGCAACACTATTAAAGTCTGTTTCAAAATCTGGCCATCCAATGGTGTGTACTGCAGTAAGTCACAGACTTAATAAGCATATCAAACTAATTTGTCAAAAGTATTAAGACCTCAGGTCAGGCCATCTTTCTTGCCTGAGAATCAGTCTGAATTACCCAGCTGAACCCCAAGATCCAGCAGAAACTATATACAAAGTCTTTCCAAGGCAACCCACCAAAAGCAAGGTCTTAGTGTCTTTTGAACAATGAAACAAGAAATGTGAGTACAATACAAATATTGTGTAGGTGGAAGGATTTTTCAGAACATACAGTGGGTGGCAGTATTGAATCTACCTTTCAGGAGGGGCATGGAGGGAAGAAAAAAGATATGAAGAAGATGAATTTGAACTCTCCACAGAGCATAGCATGCTATACCCAAAGCTTTACTTAAACTAAGAGTATCCAGCAGCATAGAAGAGACTTCAAATCTGAAAATAGACTCAGAATTCTTCACTTACCATGTGTTAAGGGAACTAAAAAGCCAACTCTTAAGATTTCTCTTAAGTAACTCTGCTGTTTTCTGTTATTGCCTGATACCATATTTTATGACTGTTATGGTAGGGGGTTATAACTGTAGCAGTTATATTGCAGTTAAATAGAAAAAGGTGACCTCAGTAGTGGAGGTTTAACTGCTGTCAGCCTAAAACTGTTTTCCCAGACTCTTAGGAGACTTTCAGTAAAGCCTACAATATTAAGATACTTACATTCCACAGAAATGCCATAAGGGCAGCACAGGTATTTCTACAGGTTCCATAGGAAACTACACATAATTTCTTTTGACTTAAAGATTAGATTTTTACATTTTAGAAGTAGTGCTGCAGTTCGCAATTTGCGGATATTATTCTGTGTTTCAGTAGTAGCTCAGAAATCTAAGTAAAATGTGCAGGTGTCCTTGTCTTGAAGTTAGCTATGTATAACAACAGAGGGAAGACAGATTGGCAAACAGTACAATATCCTCCTTAGCTTGCACCATTCAGGTGTGACACCATCACAGATACACTCTTCAGTTTAATGGTAGTGTAATAATGATGGGGTTTTGAGAATGAATGGTTTGATACTCACTGACCCAAAAGCGAAATAGTGTGCAACATGTCTGACACAGATATTATATCAGAAAAATTAAATTGGAAAATATAATTAATTTAGCATGTTGAGTAAATTTGTATGGATAATTTTAATTTACACCTGTCCAAAGGCAACATAACAGCCTACTAAACAGGGTAGGTAAAGGGTATGCCCTGTGCATTAGTTTAAAGGTCTTTGCAAGGTATTGTCAGTGGAGAATTAGGTACAAAAATTTACTTAAGTATCCCAGGTCTGTGCCCCACTGTCATATGATTTCTAAGGCAGATGCATTTTACCTACTTATGGTGAGACTCCATGTAACTCTGTACGGAAGCATGCTTGAAGGCCAACTGCTGAATGAGGTGGATGAGGCTTAGAAATTAATGAAAAGGAACCTTGCTTTACCCCAAGCTTGTATCTGTTTTGGATATAAGGCAGGTTTGATGTGAAGTGAATGTTCAGGCCTGTGCTTAGAAATACAACGCAAAACATTCACTACAGCTACAGTTTAGTACTTTTACCTTGTATATTTTCCTTTGTGGTTCTTTTTATTCTCATCTACTTTTTTATGTTATATTTTTTGTTCATAATGATAAACTGGTAAACTCTTCTGAAAGTTAATCCCTTGTTAACTTTGTAGCTTCTATGCTAATCTCTTGTTAGCTTTGCTTCTTGTACTTATGGAGCTGATTTGCATTCCCTAATCCAGAGATGAATCTTTTTGCTCTGACTACTTACTTTTGTATGGATATGTATTTATTTTATAATTAGCTGAAGGATCCTCCCCATAGATCTTAACACAGATTCAAAACATTTTATATAAGCTGATGTTTAAATGGCTTTCAAGTCAACTAGGATTTTTTTCCCCCCAATTTATCTTTTCATCCAGGAAAAGACAAACATATGATTTTTAAAATGAATGCTCGGCTTTAATTATAACATTGTATTTTTGAGAAGCTTGCTTTAGTGCTTGCAAAAAGATTGCAGCAAAATTATGGCCTTTCTCCATCTGACTTGCAATTCTAGACACAAAACTCTGTGTGTAGGGCTGGAGCTGTCAGTATCTGTCTTTCCCT
>NW_009954107.1:3473006-3483111 GCF_000747805.2 Chaetura pelagica | reverse complement strand
GTCTTCCCCTAGGATGCCCAGGATACACAGATCTGCTGCCTTCATTGTATCATAGCCATTCATGACCTCAAAAAAAGAATGTGATCACTGCAGTCGCCTACTCAGATTATTTTGTTTGCAGACACCTGCAAACTAAAGCAGGTCTCCCTTACATAGCTAAACCAAAAGTGCCCAGAGATGCCCATGATTACAATCTCCTATCCTTCTCTCCCCAGTGACAGTGACAACAGGAGCTGTGTTGTATTAGGAGCAATACAAAGACTATATCAATTCTAAAAGCCAGATAAAATCTATTTTTCCAAATATCTATTTTCTTTATGAGAACTTTGGCAACATAAGTCCCAGTCATCTACTCCACAACATAAATTCCAAACATTTTTATCATTATATATTTAGCATGGATCCATAGGATATAAGAATATAAGAGCACCTAGCCTCATATCTGACCTTGAACTTTGAGAAGCAGTAGATGACCAGGGAAGAGTATAAAAGCAGACTACAAATGGTATTTCTGATTTCTATGAAATTGCCATACTCTGATTTCAGGAAAAACTTTTTTACTTTCAGTTGATTTTTTTTTTAGGCTGCATTCTGTCCTTTTTGAGTACCTCATTAGTACTGTGCTTTCCATTTCTGGTTCAGCACACTCTCCAAAATGGTCTGAGAACTAAACTCTTGTAAAGCTTTTGAAATCAAATATGACAAAATCTCCCTTGTTCCATAGTTCTCAGTTTTGCCTATATTGTAGACTTAACAATTTTTAACACAGCATTGCTGCTTACTCACATTTAATTTTGAACGAGAGCTATTAAGCAGTCACTATTTTCATTTGTAAATTTATCTAATTAAATATTCTAAGCTACATGTTATAAAAACGTAAACCTGAGGACAGAGTCTGCAAAATGAAGAGAGGAAACCAGATATTAAACCAGCCACCTATGTCTTGTTTTACTTTCCTGCTTCTCTTTTCTAATACATTATTTTATTTCACGAGCTTGGTTTTTACTATAATAAACTTACTTAGCTTTTACATCACAGTATTCCAGATATTGTTGGTGATTTCAGGGGAGCTGCCAAGTCACAGCAATTTCACTGCCTAGGAAGTGGCAGATCTATATGTTGAGACAATATGGTCTATTCTCAGGTTCCCAGAAGGTCAGATATTCCCTAATAACTTCTCTCCCAAGGCTCCAAAGGCCAACTGGAAGCTCGTGTCACAGAGAACTATTTAGGAAGAAGAACCTTTCAAGAGAAACTATTAGTTGAAGTTTCCTTGCACTGCAGTGGAACAGTGGAGCTGTTCGTGGAATATTTGGCAGATGACTTGAAGAAAATAAAAACTTAGGTCATGATCTAACATGAAGTTCATTATGCTGAAGTGCTAGGTGGACTACTACACTAAACAGCTGGCCAACATTCCCTTTGATGCCCATTTCATAATTGAATTATACAGAATGGGCAGTATTGTCAGAGTGTCATGAGATTATTTACTTTGTTTCCTTCTTTTGTTTCCCCCAGGATGCTTCAATTTGCCTGGTTATTTATCTCATAAATATATATTTTTATGGAAAAATCATAATTCCTGAATGCTAATTTTTATCTGTGCTTGCATTCACAGCCAGATGTGCTGCCCTGTTAAATATAAAATGGCAGCTGCAATTAGTAATGCTAGGGCAGTAACAGCATGGTGGAGACAGAGGTCATACCTTACAACAATCCCAAATTGTGATTCTTCATAAATTAAACTTCAAGTAAGCTGTAGCAGAAAGACTGTTGTTGTCTAAGCAGTGTAAAAGTCTGAACAAACATTTCTTCCATGACACTTTTCTGCGGGAAAAAAGAACCTCCTTCCTTACAACTACAACAAGGTCATTCATACAAACATTCACATTTGCCTTGACTTCACAAGTAATGAAAATAATTTACCAATGTTGAGTACTCATGTTATGGTTTTGGGGTTTTTTGGTTGGTTGGTTGGGGTTTTTTACTTTGTTGTATTGACTGCAGAGTGGAGATATACCCAGAAGTTTTTTCTAAGCCCTCAGACATGACAGACTGTTGTAGAGGCTCCTCCAGGCCAACTCTGTATTCAGACCCTGGGGCATACACAGCTTATAGCTGGAAAGCCAAATTATCTCGGTTTCCCTCCCACCACTTGTGTCACTGCATTTAGGTCCAATGCATGTAAGATAACTTTCCACACCTGCAGTGTGGATGCATTGTTACAATACTGTGCTGACTTTGTTCTCTCACAAGAGTTCTTTCCAAGAAAAATTACCAAAAAAGTCAACAAATATTAGCACACCTCATAATACTGGAGATAGTAACTGAGAGCAGATAAGCTTCTTGGTGTACCTATATGTCACACTTTTTGTATTTCTATGTGTACTAGAAAATATATAACAAAGGGAGAACATAATTTGTGATTATTAGACTAATTAGGCTGCTAGGATTCATTTTTCAAGAGGTTCTGTCTTTATCATGCTTATATAACCCTAAATTGTGACAAAGCCTTCATATTAATACAAAGCTGAAGAGCAGTTATCTTTCATATTTTTTGAATACACACTAATTGGGAGACATGATTCAATCTAAGCCTCCCATGAAAACACTCAGTAAGGAGTGTAATTTTTTTTCATTTGCCATGATACTGATAACACAAGCATGACATGACAGTTACCTTAAGTTCAATAAAGAAATGAATAATTAGTTGTTTGTTTAAAAATTAAGTCAATGTCCTTGGTTATTGCGAGAGTATTCTGCAGTGCTGAATTTTTGCTGATTAATTTCACATTGTATGGTGATACAGTCATCTGCTGACATAAGATTAATTATCCATCTTTTAATTAAATTTTAAAAGAATGATAGAGGGCACTAGATTTTGAGAATACTGTTAATATTTTACCAATTTCAGTCAAATTCTAAAACTTTAGATTTAGAAGCCGATTTGAAGCCTATGAGCACTTAGAGTATAATGTCTTTTTTGGGTTTTAAACACAACACACCTTTTCTGCACAGTTAGCAGTTTGTTTTAATACTCTGTTTAGGTGTTAAATAACTATGCAAATCATATACTCATTTATATAAAGGCAGAAATAAAGAATATACTTATTTTGGTACCAGGCATATCTTACCAGTTCTAATTGTTTCATTCAAGTAATTTTATCTATAGGTATCAATTAAATAGTCATCATAGTGTAAATAGTAAGTCTGGAACACATGACTTTTGTCTGCACTAATTTTCATCATGAACAGACATCTCAAGAACTTAAGCATATTGATTCTGTAGGACTGGTGTTCACACCCAAATCACCGCAGGTCTTTCTATTGACCAAGTTTTGGAAAATATAGGAAAAGAAGTTAATCCTTCCTATAGTTCTCTTTGTTGTAGAACATCTGATTCATCAACACAGATTCTGTCCTCTGGATTCTGCTTATGCCACAGTACACATAAACTTTAATTGCTTGGCAAGAAACTTGTCAGCAGTACTTAGTGAACAAACATACCCAAGAAGTTCTGTAGACAGAGGCAAACTTTTAAGAAATTATTACTATTGTCAGAGTAAATCAAAATAAGCATAACATTACTTGCTTATTCAATCATTTTTACATATTTCAGATTATGTTTTTTGTCAAGAATAATCTGTTTTGACATAATAATTCAGACAGTTTTTACAAATAAAGTCAAGCAAGTAATTTTACTGTTCATAAATGCCCTTGAGCTGAAAGACATCTTTTCTGCTTCTTTGCTGTGGACTTTTTCTTAAAAAGCTGCAGATATAGCTGTGAGAATGATTCAGTCTCGATTTCAAGTGATAGAGAATATCTAAGAATGCTTTTCAAACAACACACAGCTGTTATTGCTGGCAATTTGCATCTTACTGTGTTTGAACTAATCCAACTTCAGTTTTTAATCACTAATTCTTGTTAATGTCTTTTTCATATATCTTAAAGACCTACTGTCATCTACATATATACCTGTGGAGTGTAATCATGTTACACTGTACTCCTCTTTGGAACTTCCTCACTCTTTACAGTAAGATAATATAAAGCTCACATTAATCTCATTAATAATTAGTTTTTATACATGATTCTGGTTTTAACGGCATTTCCTCAAGTGTAGGTATTATATGTAGACATAATGTTCCAGCTTTGTTTGCACTAGTTGCTATAGAGAAGTGATAATCCCAGAATCCCAGAATGTTAGGAGTTGGAATGGACCTCTGGAGATTATCAAGTCCAACCCCCCTGCCAGAGCACAACCGCAACAGAATCTAGGGCAGGTCCCTCAGAAACATATCCAGATGGATCTTGAAAGTCTCCAGAGAAGGAGACTCCACAACCTCTCTGGGCAGCCTGTTCCAGTGCTCTATAACTCTTACAGTAAAGAAGTGCTTCCTCATCTTGAGGTGGAACTTCCTGTGTTCTAGCTTGCATCCATTGGCTCTTGTCCTATCACAGGGCACAAGTGAAAAGAGGTTGTCCCTTCCATCTTGACACCCACCCTTCAGATATTTGTGTACATTAAGATCCCCTCTCAGTCTTCTCTTCTCTAGACTAAACAACCTCAGGTCTTAGCCTTTCCTTGTAAGACTGTTGTTCCAGTTGCTTAATCATCCCTGTAGCCCTCCATTGAACTCTCTCAAGTAAATCCCTGTCCTTCTTGAACTGGGGAGCCCATAGCTGGATGCAATACTTGAGGTGGGATCTCACTAGGGCAGAGCAGAGAGGGAGGAGAACCTCCCCTGACCTGATGGACACAGTCTTCTTAATGCACCCCAGGGTACCATTGGCCTTCTTGGCCACAAGGGCAGATTGCTGCCCATGGATAAGTTGTTTTTCACCGGGACCCCAAGGTCCTTCTTCATAGAGCTATTTTCTAGCAGACCAGCTCCTAACCTGTTCTGGTGCATGTTGTTCCTTCCCAGCTGCAGGACTCTACACTTATTTTTGTTGAACCTCATTAGGTTCCTCTTTGTCCAGCTCCTCAGTCTGTCCAAATCTTGCTGAATGTCTGTACAGCCTTCCTGTGGATCAGCCAATCCTCCCAGTTTGGTATCATCAGCAAACTTGCTGAGGATACACTCTGTCCCCTCATCCAGGCTATTGATGAAGATGTTGAACAGGAATGGAGCCAACACTGACCCCTGGGGAGCTCCACTAGGTACAGGTGGACTCTGCACCATTGATCACCACCCTCTGGGCTCTATTGTTTAGCTAGTTCTTAATCCATCTCACTGCACATTCTTCTACTGCATACTTCCTGAGCTTGCTCATGAGGATGTTATAGGAGACTATGTCAAAAGCCTTGCTAAGGTCAAGGTAGACTACACCCACATTTTCCTAATTCAATGTTATCTCTTTCTTATGCATGGAAGAGCTGTGTTATGGAACCATCACATGACTACTCCATGGCAATGAGAGGTCATCTAGTATAAGTTACTAACACAACCCCCAGGTCACATGTAGTAAATGTTTTTCTGTCTTGTACCAGTTCTCTAAATTTGTTCTCATGTTTTGGCTTTCATTTATTGTTATTCGAATGTGTTATCCAAGTTCAATAAGTTAATGTAAATTATATAGATTTTTTTTAATGTAAGATGATACAGAATGATGCGTCAAAAGAAGAATTTCCTCCAATATTGTGAAACCAATGCTATTAGTGGCAGCAGCTGTAACAAAGCCCACAAAACTAAGAGCCTATTAAATACCATATCTGGCAGACTTTGCCTAATCATACAAGTCTTCGAACCCTGCTTTGGTAATGAATAGAATCAGGTCATAGCACCACAGCTAACAGCTGAATGCTTATGTGGATATGAGTGTGATCTTTACAATAAGCTGTTTGAGATGGATGGTTTACAGTTTTTTTAGGAGAGGTCAGAGAGTATAGTAAAGGTGGATGGGGAAAAGGTGAGGTGGGAGGTTGTCTTTACCAGCAAACTGCGAGAGAGATGATGTATGATTGGCAATAGTAGTTCCTGAAACTCTCAAGATACAGTTTATGGATATCTGTAGTCCTCATTTTAGGCAGGGCAGTACTGATTAATTTTATGAAGTTCACAAGATGCAAATTGGCAGTTCTTATGGGTGCAATAATTTTTATTCTTTAAGATGTCATCCCACCCTGTATGGGTGAAACAGAACTAAAGAACTTGTCCATCAGTCCCATGTCCTCACAGACTACCACGGGAAGTATAGTGAAGGGAGTAAATTAATAGGTATCAGCAAAAAATCTCTCCTGTATTAAATACAAAGTAGGAGATAAACCAGTATTTTGAAATATGTGCTGTTTCAGGAACATTAGTAGCAAAAGTAATAATAATTAGAAGCTGAGGAAATTCAGTATCATTTTATATCCACAGTAATTTAGAACTGCTTTCTGTGAGGAATAAATACCCATAGGGATGCAAATGAAGTAATGAGGAAAATTATAATATTTTACTCTGATTATTACAGATCATTAAAATGTTTCCATTACCTTCTCTTAATATCAGATGTTTAAAACTATCCTCATATGCCTGATGAATATATTAATTTGCATATTTATGTTGTTGCTTATTTTATTAAGTAAAATATTTAAGATAGTTAAACTTAAAAAATGTTTTTCTTCTAAAAATGTCATAAGCAAAAAGCTTCAACGTGACCATCTATTTTTGTTATGCTGGAGAGATACACCTTAATGTAAGTTACCATATTTTCATTGGAAAAAACAAAGAGAAAGAACCACTTGATTTTTCTATATCATAGAGAGAGCTATTAAAACCTGGTACTTTTTGCCTCATCTAAACTTACTCTTTTGGTTAAAAAAACAAATAGCACAGAGGGCTTTCTTACAGAGCAGAATCCTGCTTCCTCTTTGAATAATTCTTTTTCCTCTGTGATCTTAAAGAGATTCATATATTGCAATCCACTCATGGTCTAACCATCTCTCATAAACTAAGTCTAGGGTTCTTTATTATATTTTCATTCATGACACACTCTAGAGAAAACTGGACCTTTTACACTCACTCAAAAAAATCTGAAAGTGATGAATATTAAAAAGGGGCAATTAAAATTTTGTGTGCTATCACAATTGACCTAAGAGTATTCTTAGGTGAATGCAAGTTAATTTTCTCTTAGCATCATTCCTAAAGAGATCATTTATAACTGAAATGTTGCTATTGCAGCTCACTGACTCTGTAATGGCTTCTTTAAATTTAAACTTTTTTAAAGTTTCATCCAATTTTCTTGTGAACTTCACTAATTATAAATTGTTTTGACTACCCACAATAAACTAAACAATACTGAGTGGTCCTTAAATTATATTCTTTTGTAGTAATAGAACATTCATTTGTACTTCCATGAAAAGTATGCAATCTGAGCTGGTGCTTAATAGAAATATTTAGTATCTTCAAGTAAAACAGCATTTCAATAGTCTATTACAATTATTACTGGAACAGATTAAAGCTTATTCTGTGCAATAAAATGACTCATTATTGATACAGAAATTATGTACTTTCCTACATTTCTTACCTTTCCTGGAGAAGAAATAACCAGCATTCTCAAAGGTGTCATTTTTACTTAAACCTTTCCACAGGGAGGCATATAAAAGAGATTATGACTGAAATAACTACCTGTGCTGCTTGACTAGAGGTATTTTCTTATGCCTCTCTTTTCTTTTCTTAATGAAATACCCATACCTCAAAGTAGTCAGTATTTTGCTTGTCCTTAATATGATGATCCTCAAGACATAGTGAAAAATGTCTTGTGAGATTGGTGTGCTGCACCACATCCCTAAATTAGTGTCCACCACGACAATTCATAGAATCATAGAATCATAGAATCTTAGGGGCTGGAAGGGACCTCGAAAGATCATCTAGTCCAACCCCCCTGCCAGAGCAGGGTCACCTAGAGTACATCACACAGGAACTCATCCAGGTGGGTTTTGAATGTCTCCAGAGAAGGAGACTCCACAACCTCCCTGGGCAGCCTGTTCCAGTGCTCTGTCACTCTTACAGTAAAAAATTTTTTTCGGATATTCACCTTGAACCTCCTATGCTCCAATTTACACCCATTACCCCTCGTCCTATCACTGGACATCACTGAGAAAAGCCTAACTCCATCCCCCTGACACTCACCCCTTACATATTTGTAAACATTGATGAGGTCACCCCTCAGTCTCCTTTTCTCCAAGCTAAAGAGACCCAGCTCCTTTAGCCTTTCCTCATAAGGGAGACGTTCCACTCCCTTAATCATCTTTGTACCTCTGCGCTGGACTCTTTCAAGCAGTTCCCTGTCCTTCTTGAACTGAGGGGCCCAGAACTGGACACAATACTCCAGACGCAGCCTCACCAAGGCAGAATAGAGGGGGAGGAGAACCTCTCTTGACCTACTAACCACACCCTTTCTAATGCACCCCAGGATGCCATTGGCCTTCTTGGCCACAAGGGCACATTGCTGGCTCATGGTCATCCTCCTGTCTACCAGGACCCCCAGGTCTCTTTCACCTACACTACTCTCCAGCAGTTCAACCCCCAACCTGTACTGGGACATGGTGTTGTTCTTCCCCAAATGCAAAACTCTGCACTTCCCCTTGTTGAATTTCATCATGTTTCTCCCCGCCCAACTCTCCAGCCTATCTAAATCTCTCTGAATGGCAGCACAGCCTTCTGGTGTGTCAGCCACTTAATTATCAGCCACTCAATTATCAAGACAATGATTGAAATTTGGACTATAATTTTTCAATACTATAAATTTCAGATGTTTTGCACACTTTGTCACTCAATATATTGCTGTCTTCCTCATAGGTCCTCCACTAACTATATATTTACAATTTTATCTCCGGAAATCAAAAGCCGGACTGTGTGGCAAGAGAAAGCTCATATTGTTGGGAACCATGAGGAAATGCAAGGTTCAGGGTTCTCAGGGGAGTAATTGTAGTGACTTTACTTCCAAATGCAGGCCACTTTCCATCCATCTATCTGAAGTAATTTATAGTTCCATGAATAGTGCTCAACTGTCCCATCTTCTACCAACAAACAGACTATTGTTTACTCTTAAATAAGAGGCCTATACCGTAAAAAATATTGAATGTCTTCAGAGTGATTAATCTGATTTCCCCCTCCTTTCCCTCCCCGCCATTTATTAAAAATAGCTGATTAATTTAGAAAAGTTTCACTCAAACAGGTGACACAAATCTACCCTATATCCCCAGAAGGGATGTCTTTGACATTCATGTCATGCCTGTTGGTGTTAAAGAAGACTTTGGACAATACTCTTAGATACATGGTTTACTTTTTAGGTTGCCCTATGTAGAGTCAGGAGTTGACAGTCCTCATGGGTCCCTTCCAAGTCAGGACATTCTGTGGTTCATATAAAACATTTACTTCAGTCTTCATCCTGGAGTGATGTATTAAAATGCATGAGCATATTCAAATGCCAGATTTTACGAAGTAACATAGCTGTTGAGAGAGGAATGGGTCCTGGTGACACTCTTTTATGAAGTACAGGTGACCACTGGCATAGCTTCTAAGTTTTATTTTGCTACTACTTGCCAACAATGGTGTCACGATCCGTGACCTATTATATCTCCTTATTGGAGTGTATTAACTTATCAGGATTTGCTGAGAGATCCACACGTGGATATCGCCTCACACAGAGGATACAGGAACTTATGTCCCGACTTTTTTGAGTGAATAACTCGCTCAGTGCTTACTAAATTTCTAACAACAGCAAGGTTTATTGTGGGGAAAACAAAGCAATTTGGGGCAGGAGGTTCAAAAGGAGTGGTTATAACACATTAAACATATATGGGTACACCTTAGTTACACATCTTATTCAAGTGCTGGAAGGAGAGGGGAGGGGTATGCCCGAATGGCTGGATTATATTTTCCCCTATAAGCTGGGGTAGCCGGAATTGTCTCACCACGGCAGTGCAGGTTCGATGAGCTGGGTAGCAAAGAAGCTGCGGGCACTCCAAGCGCAGGCCGCCCCCCCCCACCACAAAGCGGCGGCAGTCGGTGCGCGGCTCCGGGACCGTAGGTGTGCAGAGCGGCTCCGGGACCTGGCGACCGGGGCTTTGGCAGCTGCAGCTGCGGCGAATGGCTCCGGGACTCCGGGACTG
>NW_009954107.1:3466371-3472723 GCF_000747805.2 Chaetura pelagica | reverse complement strand
CGGCTCCTCCCCTGCAGCAGCTGCTCCCCCCCCCATACACACAGAGGGGGTTCAGCGCCGCGTGGAGACACCGTTTTAAGTCAGTTTTGTCGGCTGACTCAAAGGACATTTCATGTTCGTGTAAGGAAATACCTGGTCCTTCACAAATGGAAAATTTCAAAAAGCTTTTTAGCCCAGACGTTCATGAGCAAAAAAGCTGAACAACTAATCCACAAATCTTCATGGCATACTCTGGCACACAGGTGCCAATATGGACCACAGGCTTCCCACCAGGGACTGTGGCAGGGCTTTTCTTCATCCATTTCTCAGCAGTGTCTGCCTGAAAGAGAAACCTTGGGGCTCCACAGACTTAGCAGAGACAGGACAGCCAGTAGTTGCATGCTGAGCAGGTCTTCCCATACAAAGTCTGTGATAAAGCTGAAGATCTCTTAGCAAACATCTGGGCATGCCCCACCACACGTATCTGAGACCCTGGATCTAGCATTCAAAGCCACTGGGTTGTTAAGACAGTTCAAGATCCTAGGACAAACTGAATTTTTTTTCAGAGGGAAGAATTACAGAAATTTCCACAGCTTGCTGCTCCTGAGAGCCTACCATGGATATGATGTCAAGGAGCATCTGGACTAGTCTACTTACTCAGGCAGGGCCAGGAACGCTGCTGCGTGCCAGCTAGAAACAATCCTGTTTCCACCAATATAAACTATGAAAACTCTCAGTTATGCTTAGATTGCTGTTTTAGTTTTTCTGAATATATGGATGATTCCATTCTGTACGTGAGTCTGTTTACCCAAGATAACACACAATGCATTCATCATCATAATATGAAATTAATTTATGAAAAAAAAGTGAAAGGAAAGTTTGTAAATCAAAAGAAATTTAAATGTATGGTGTGTTAGTGTAGATGTAAATTATTTTGTTGCTCAATTCCATCTAGAAATTCTCTGTATAATATTTCTTGGAATCCTAGTTGAAGTCAGTGAACTAGGACAATGATAGAAAAATGTACATCACTTCAATTGTATACATAAATAAGAAGTTTACTAAAGCTAAATGTTATGGAAAATACCAATGTGGTGATATGAGGTTTTGTAGCCAATCTGGTTTCATAGCAGCTCCCTATTGGTGAAGGGCATAAAGCATGTTAATAAAATTTATGTGCAACAGTGAAAACTGCATGCTTTGTTTTAAGTCATATAGCTGTATTCCCAAAGAAAAGATCAGTGCATTGTTCAAGAAGAAAAGGTAATGAAAAAATTGTTAGTCTGGTTTCAGTTTAAGTAGGCATTTCCAGTATTACCAGCCTGGCCTACTATTGCCTTTCTTTCATTAGGGAAAATAAAAAGAAGATAAATGTAATAGTTCACTTAGTAAACCGGTAAACTTGGATGGCTGACAAGTAAATAGGTAGTTTTATCTTTTTTATTCATAGTAAGCAAAGTCCAGAACAGGAATCAGCAGCTGCTGCACTCTTGACAACTATGCTCCATGAGCAGGGTCTGAGCAATGCCAAAACCCACGAGCCTCAGTATCTTTAAAAGCACATCTGTGAGAGGTAATAGTGCTATTAATGACAGCAACTGACTAATGGCATTGTGCCTCTCTGGGAGACAGCATCTCCCAGCAACTCTGAAGTTTTGTTTTGCACACTTCATCTTTAATAGGAGAAAGAAAAGCTATAACTCAGTATACCACCTTCCAGACCTGACTTGGATGTGATGCGGCTCATTGGTTAGAGAAAGATCAATGGGGCATGAAGGAAGAAGAGCTCTCTGATGGCTGAAAGCCAGAAGATATCATTCCATTTGATTGCAGGAGTAAATCCATCTTTCAACATTCAAGTTTGCAACTTGTGACCTATGACTGTTAAAGGGCCCTATGAAAGTAGAAGATTGTCCCTAAGAAACTGCGTTCGGGCAGAAATTTGCATTTTTTTTTCCTTGGAAGTAGCCCTTGCTACTGCCTTTGACACTTTGTATCATAACCCACACACCACCCCCACCCCCGCCGGATTGGATTATACTGATACGGGTCACTTTCCAAAGCTATCTCTTCTGCATATTTCAGATATAGGAGTTAGAACAGAACTCTGAATTTCTTGCAGAAAGTTCTGACACGTTATTTCTTTTGATTCCGAATCACAATAAAATTCACCTTTTTTTTTTTTAATTCTTTAATTAAGAAGCATGAAAATATTTTAGTATAATTAGTTTCATAGAAACACATACACATTCCCAGAGCTAAAATGTGTCATACCTTCATAAAATGACCAAAATGCTGTGTTTCAGGTCAGTTCAATTTTAAATTGCAATTAACAAATGCAATTCCTTTTTCCATTAAGCTGTATCATGTAAGTCTCATGACAGTTCTCTCATTGTGCCAGGCTGCTTTCATAACTAACATGTTCCAGTGGTGGGTTTGAGAAAAACCAAAGCCACACTCATTAATGGGTGTGGAGTTTTAGAGGATGTAATGCTGTACTCCTTCAGAAAATGTTGGGGGAGTTGTGGATTTTCTTTCCAATTAAAAACAAAACAAAACAAAGCAAAACAAAACAGAAAAGTACACTAAAAAAAGCTAATGGTGACTCCAAGAAACAGCCAATGATACCTGACAACAAGAGCAGTAACTTTTTGTCTGGTTTAATTTTAAGGGATTACTTAAAACCCTCTTGACAACTATGCTCCATGAGCAGGGTCTGAGCAATGCCAAAACCCACGAGCCTCAGTATCTTTAAAAGCACATCTGTGAGAGGTAATAGTGCTATTAATGACAGCAACTGACTAATGGCATTGTGCCTCTCTGGGAGACAGCATCTCCCAGCAACTCTGAAGTTTTGTTTTGCACACTTCATCTTTAATAGGAGAAAGAAAAGCTATAACTCAGTATACCACCTTCCAGACCTGACTTGGATGTGATGCGGCTCATTGGTTAGAGAAAGATCAATGGGGCATGAAGGAAGAAGAGCTCTCTGATGGCTGAAAGCCAGAAGATATCATTCCATTTGATTGCAGGAGTAAATCCATCTTTCAACATTCAAGTTTGCAACTTGTGACCTATGACTGTTAAAGGGCCCTATGAAAGTAGAAGATTGTCCCTAAGAAACTGCGTTCGGGCAGAAATTTGCATTTTTTTTTCCTTGGAAGTAGCCCTTGCTACTGCCTTTGACACTTTGTATCATAACCCACACACCACCCCCACCCCCGCCGGATTGGATTATACTGATACGGGTCACTTTCCAAAGCTATCTCTTCTGCATATTTCAGATATAGGAGTTAGAACAGAACTCTGAATTTCTTGCAGAAAGTTCTGACACGTTATTTCTTTTGATTCCGAATCACAATAAAATTCACCTTTTTTTTTTTTTTAATTCTTTAATTAAGAAGCATGAAAATATTTTAGTATAATTAGTTTCATAGAAACACATACACATTCCCAGAGCTAAAATGTGTCATACCTTCATAAAATGACCAAAATGCTGTGTTTCAGGTCAGTTCAATTTTAAATTGCAATTAACAAATGCAATTCCTTTTTCCATTAAGCTGTATCATGTAAGTCTCATGACAGTTCTCTCATTGTGCCAGGCTGCTTTCATAACTAACATGTTCCAGTGGTGGGTTTGAGAAAAACCAAAGCCACACTCATTAATGGGTGTGGAGTTTTAGAGGATGTAATGCTGTACTCCTTCAGAAAATGTTGGGGGAGTTGTGGATTTTCTTTCCAATTAAAAACAAAACAAAACAAAGCAAAACAAAACAGAAAAGTACACTAAAAAAAGCTAATGGTGACTCCAAGAAACAGCCAATGATACCTGACAACAAGAGCAGTAACTTTTTGTCTGGTTTAATTTTAAGGGATTACTTAAAACCCCCCCCCCCCCCCCCCCCCCCCGAAACAACAACAAAAAACACTGGTTTAAGCTCCACCTATAAATCTCTGCATAATTATATTAAACTTTCTGGTTCTGTGAGAGCTGATTTTCCTCACTCATGAATACAAATTAAATAGTACACAAAGAATACTCTTATTACAAGTAAAAAAGAAAAAAGCTAACAAAGTAAGTATGCAAGATATGAATAACTAATTCTGAAAGAATTACTGAAATGCATACACAGTTCACATATTTTTGTCTTTTAGTGAACTGTTAGGGTCCTGTTTTCCTCTCATGCAGTACTCTTCCCTCACTCTTCAAAGATTTGTAGGTGTTTCTGGACTTCTGGACTGCAATATCTGATTTGAGTTAATCTCATCTGTTGGTTTGCCATGTACATGACAGCTGCTCTGCATTTCACTCTTCTAGCCAAGCTTCACTGCACTCCTTGTCTCCAGAGCCACATATTGGGCATCTGCTTGCTCCCCTCCCTGAATTCATTTGTTATTGTTTTAGGCACCTTCAATCCATTGCCTGCTTCTGCACTCAACCTGCCTCTGCCATCTGAG
The DNA here is from genome assembly GCF_000747805.2 of Chaetura pelagica. NCBI lineage: Eukaryota > Metazoa > Chordata > Aves > Apodiformes > Apodidae > Chaetura > Chaetura pelagica. The sequence continues at coordinate 3,468,286 of NW_009954107.1, read as the reverse complement.
CCACACCCTAGAAAGTGGTGTCAGAATATTTGTAATTGGATGGTTTTCAAGGTGATAAAAAGGCCAGATGATTTAAAAACCATATTCCTATCTGAAGAAAAAACTACCTATCTGAGGTTAACGAAGCCTCAGAGATTAATGGTAGCACAAGTGTTTCCATAACCAAAATAGGATCTCTCTTTCCTTAGTTCACAAAAAAAATAAAATATTGGGGTAAACAGGTCTACATGCTCCAGGAAACACTGGACCTCCAAACCCTGGAACACATAAGTAAAAACCAAAGCTTCTCACCTCTAATCATCCTACATTCGCTTCACTCATCGATGTGACCCTCTTCCTGTGTCCTGTCTTCTCTTCCATTTCCTGTTTTCAGTCTTTCTTTTGAACTCATTCCTCCCCATTTATTTCTTCCCCAGCTATTTACTAAACAGCATAAATTCTGGGTAGCTGAGATCTGGAGTGTCAGGCTTTGTGATTACTCTTTAAAAAAATAAATAAATGTTGGCATATGGACATCCCCTTTTTTGAAGACTTATGGCAGCCCTGGTGTCTGGACTCCAAATCTATAGTCAAGAGCTGCTGAATAAACCTTCCTAAATATTTGAGAAGTAGGGTCAATACTGCATGCCAATGACAATCAGAATCTGATGGATGTCCATAACAGATGGTCTGAACTCTCTTGGACTTAGATGCTCAGATCAATCTTAAGTGTCTAGTTGATTATTTGAATACAATGTCCAATTCCTATGGATATAAGTAACTTCTCAAAGGCACACTGCAAATATTACTCCAGGGAACACAACAGCCCATTTAATGCTTCAAATGCTCAGTGCTAAGATGTCAGCAGTAACATCCAATTAGTTTCTGATATTATCACCAAAATACCATAAAAAATTCTGTGCCTAAAATAAACAGGTACTTTTGAGTATTCTCTCAGTGTCTCAGCTTCCTATTTTGTTGTAGTGTTTTGATTATAAAATTAATACAATTTTTAAATGATGTAATAAAATAGCTTAATAAATAAGTTCGGAGCCTTCAGCACAAAAATGTGTATAAATAATTAATGTAGCATAGGTGAGTATTTGGAATTCGAGGGGGGAAAAAAAGAAGAAAAATTGAAGTACAGACTCATTAATTTAACATTACATGTGCATTGCAGTAAGCACTTTCATGGCAAAAAAAAAAAAAAAAAAAGTCAGTGATTTGAAGACTACACCGTGAATGCTCTGGGAATTGAATTCAAATTAATTGTATTACGTATTACATTAATATAATTTTCTGCAAAGAAGGCTTTCTGCGAGATTAGTGAAATCTGAAAAGTCTATGCATGCATATGTATTGAAGAGTCTTTAGTTTTCTTTTTTACACATTCTTGATTCAGGATCGCACTTTATGCTTCAGGCAGCTGTGGGAGGGAATTCGGGGCAGCAGGTGAAGCTGCTCACCGCGGCTGTGCCAGGTCCCCACACTGGGGACCTCCCTGCCCCAAATTGCTTTGTTTTCCCCACAATAAACCTTGCTGTTGTTAGAAATTTAGTAAGCACTGAGCGAGTTATTCACTCAAAAAAGTCGGGACATAAGTTCCTGTATCCTCTGTGTGAGGCGATACCCACGTGTGGATCTCTCAGCAAATCCTGATAAGTTAATACACTCCAATAAGGAGATATAATAGGTCACGGATCGTGACATATTACTTTTTCTGGTGTCAGAAGTGCTTGCTGGGGATCAGCTTCATTATTCCAGTAAGATGCTTCCTCCTCTTGCTGCTGCTCCTCCTCTGCGGCGAGCTCGGGGGAGGACAGAAAAAGAAGGAGAATCTATTGGCTGAGAAGGTGGAACAGCTGGTGGAGTGGATAACACACTGGGAACATAACAATTGGGAAATCAACGGGGTCTCAGTGTGGCAGAAAGAAAA
>NW_009954107.1:3457272-3466355 GCF_000747805.2 Chaetura pelagica | reverse complement strand
TGGCCGCCGCGGCGGGCCTGGCGTGCTCCAGCAGCCAGCCGAGGGTGAGGAGCACTGACCCGAGCCCGGTCATCAGGAGGATGGAGTTAAGCCCCGTGTTTGTGCTGCCAGTTAAAAGAAATGCCCTGGGTAGATAAATAACACTGAAGCGGTAGCAGCAGGTGTGCGCGTGTGCCCTACGAGTGCCGATACTGTCTTCAAGGTGTCTTACGGCTGAGAGAGACATTGGGGGAAGGAGCAGTTCTAATGCCATATTGGTAGCAACAGTCTGTTCTCAGCAACTTGTATATTTAAATACAGAAACGTGCCAAAAGAGGGTTTTATGTGTAGTGTAGCTATTTGCCTTTTTCAGGTTCCAGTGCTGCTACAGCTTACTACACTTCTCTCTTCCTAGCTTGCCCTCGATTCCAGGCCAGTTTCTCATATATTCATTGCTAAGACAACCAGTAGAGTCTTACTACATTTTCTCTGTATCTTAATGTAGGGGAGGAGATAACTTTTTACTGAACTATTTTTGTTGTTGTTGTTTTTTTTGTTATTTTAAAAATGTTTTCTGTTAGTGTTGCCAGAATATTCATGCTTTATGGTGGTGGAAGGGAGGGAAATGACAATTTCACTAAACAGATCATCCCTTTGAACTATCTGCTCAGACAAAGAGGAGTATGGTTGAATTTTTTTGTTGATTTTGATTTTTTTTAAAGCACTGTATAGATTACTAAGACTTATTGGCCAAAGAAGTAAAATGAGGGAAGCAGAGAGGAAAGGACTGTCTTCTTCCCTCTTGTGTCTTGTGCCAGAGCCCAAGAGAAAGGCTTAAAGCTGCTTCAGGTGAAGTTCAGATTAGATATTAGGAAAAAGTTCTTCATTGAGGGGATGGTCAAGCACTTGAACAAGCTTCTTAAGGAAGTCGTTATGGCCCCAAGGCTGTTGGTGTTCAAGAAGTGTTTGGAGGATGCTCTTGGTTACATGGTTTAGTTTTTAAGTTGCCCTATGTGGAAACAGGAGTTTGGTTCTATGACTCTCATGGGTCCCTTCCAACTCAAGATATTCTATGATGGTAAAAGGCCAAAGTAAGTATGCAAACTCCTTGTTTAAGTATCAAAGTAGTGGTTTGACCTTGTGATCTTACCAAATTAAATAATCGATCATTGAGATAAATCACTTTGATATCAGTATAAAGAAATCACACCTTCACTCAAGGCATTCTATTTTTACCTCTTTCTGGAAAGTGAAGGCACTAAATGTGTTGCTCTTCTGCTGCCATAGTCAACTTATTTTCAAAACTTTTTTTGTAGATGTGTTTAATTTCTTCTTGTTGTGATGTGCTGGCACTGCCACTTGTGCCATTTTTATGTAGCGTGCCAGCAGTGCTGCCAAGACAGCTGAAATAATCTTTATTGCTTATTGAAAGGAATCCATTCCTAACAAGTAAATAATAACAAATTAAAATGGACATCTACAATTTCTGCAGGGTTTCTCAATCCTGCTGCAGAGGATTAATAATAGGATTGAATTTTATATTACTTTTTTAGCCATTTGGTACTACATTTTAAGCTGGTGGTTTTTATCTGTAAAGCTTGTTATTAAGAGTTTGTGCATTTGTGTGTTTTTTTTTTACTTTTTAACTTGCTAACTTGACTAACACTTCTCGGTCCTCAGCTTGTTTTTGAAACCTTGAGCACTTGAAATGTACTTGAAAACGAAATACTTGAAAATGAGGAAAACATGAGATGTTGGAATTGGATCTTAAGCAAGGAAAGTAACCTTGGTGAAGAGAGTGATTATTATTATTATTTTTTTTCTTTCCTAGCATTGGCTGTATCAAAAGTATGCATAAGGTCTAAATTATTAGACATATCTAGATCAGTTATATGAGACTGGAAGATGGAAATAATGACTTTGTAGAGAGAAGAGGACCAAGTTGAGGCTTTAGATGTTTGAAAAACTTATTACTAGCAGAGAAAGAGGAATGGGTAAAGTAGAGAATCTTGACATAACTTTCTGTGTTGATAGTGAAATACTATGTTTTAGCTGTCTTCAGAGTGGAAGATATGCAAGTTTTTAGATTACTAAAATACATCGTCCTATGCAGTAAAATATTATTAATGACAACTAAAACTTTCTCCTCTGGCAAATTACTCAAAAATGCTGTCTTAAATTTGACTAAATTAAAAAAAAACAACAAAAAACAATTAGAGAACATATTTGAATTAGTTGATAATTAGTCATCTGTTGTCATGGAAAGTATTTCCAGCATGAATATGTAAGCAAACATTCCAGTTACTTCTCTTTAATCCCACTGTTCACTTTTTTGTGTTTTGGACACCCATGACAGCATTTGCTGCTGAGGACATAAGTAGAAAACAGTGGACTGTCTTGAAATGACCACAGATAAAATCTAATAATTTATAAATTAGTTGAAGAGGAATACTGTAACTTTCTCCCATGGCTTGCACCTACGAGCTAACTGGATTTGAAAAGACTTTTTATGATTTTAATTTTGGTGCTGAGCAGTGCCTCCATTTAAAGTGAAGTAAAAAAATGCTGGTTGTGGAAATAGCAAGTAATGGAAGAAAGACTGTTCTCTTTGAAACTATATTCATAATGGGAGAAAATACTAATTGGCTGTTTGCACAGTATTTGAGATAATACATTTGTTTTAACATGCATGCATTTTCTGTAAGGTATGGTCCAAATACTTTTAATCCATTTTATATATACAGATTTTAAGTTGGTAAAATATTAAAAATTGAGAGGAATCAAAATGAGAATATTGCTCATTGAAATGTGCTGCTTGGCTTTTTATTATAAATTGCTTGGCATGGGCTATTTGTATTACATTTATATAGATTTTTTTTCACTGAAACACATAGAAGGAAAAAGTTGGTTTTCCATGATTAAAAGCATGTCTCATAGAGGGTAAAGTTTATTTTTGAGCTTTCAGGGTGACTCAGAAGCTTAGTTAAACCACTGATACTCAACTGGAGTAGCTATTTTTCTGTAGGCAAGTGTGTCTTTACTGCTGAATCTGACACAGGGAAGCTACATATATATCAGCTTTGTTCAAGTGGAAATATCTTGTCAACCTTAAGTCCACTTAAAAAGATGTTGATGGCTTATAACAATGTTGTAGTAATCTTACTTTTCTGTAATGTAAGCTTCTGTGGTGTCTTAGTTTGGCAGAATATTTAAGTATTTCAAGGCTGCTATCCGTGCCATGATTCCTTATCTTTTCCTCCCTGTGTCTCTTACCGTTTTCCCAGCTGGGTATAGAAATTACAGCAATTGTGAGAAATTGTACAAGATGATGTTGAAAGGACAATCTAATTGATCTGTTATCCCAAAGCTCAGCTATGTTTCTGTTGCTTCTGACAAATGTATATCTGATGTGCCCTTAGAAGCCTTTAGTGGTGGTGACTCTGCAGCCTCCTTACGTAACCCATTAGTGTGTCTTATTGTTAAAAGGATTTTTTTTTTTTCCCCCCAGAGATCTAGCTTAAATTTCTGTGTCCATTCCCCATATTTTTGAGCCTGTTATTTCTTGTCCTTGTAATGACCATAAAGTACAGATTATGTCTTCTCCATTCAGACAAGGACTAAAGGTAGCATTTGACAGTTTTTCTAGGGTTGTTTTTTTTCTTAAAGATAGAAGCAACTCTGTGGGTTTGTTGTTGGTTGTTAGTTTTTTTTTTTAAAACCTTTGAGTGTTAAATGTCATAATTTGCTTGAGAGAATCTTTAGTGCTGAACATACTTCCCTCTGGTTTATGTGAAATTGACTGGGATAGATCAGCCTGATCCTTTTGTTTCTGCACCATGCATACTTTTTTCCTTTGGGTTTACATATTAAGCCTATCTTGTTTATTTAAGGTTATTAATGACTACTACCATGTTTCTTCCCTTGCAGCCAGAATGATACTTTATGCTTTAAAATTCCTTTCCTAGTTTAATTTGTGGTGTTTTACCATAAATGTAGCAATTCTTGCAGAGCTAGAGCTTGCAAAATGTGCAGCGAAGCCTGCTTGCCCTTTCTGAAAGGGCACTACTTAGTTTCTTCCTCTGTCTCCTGATGCCGTTTTTCATGATGTGTAGCTTTCCGTCCTTCTGATCAATTGTTTTGCCTGCATATTTAATTTAAAGAAAGAAATTACGAGAAACGTGGTAGAGCGAATGAAGAAAAAGAAAAGGAGCAAAAAAAGTATGATGAATGGGAAATGTTGAATGTAGATTTAATGGGACATGTAGTATAAGAAACAGATTCTTGATCTCTCAGGATCTCTGATACTACTTCAACAATATAGTGATAATTAAAACTTAAGTGTCTTTTCTTTGTGCCTTGGAATTTTGTTCAAACTTGAATATAAAGCCTTTTTTGGTTTTCTCATCATTAAAATTTTATGTTTGGTGCCCAGACTGTGGATCACTGCATGTTTTTGCTTTTGAAGCAGCATGCAAGAAAGTATTTGGCAGTTGTAACTAGTATAGACTTCTATTTAGAAACTATTAAAAATTGAGATGCGGCAAAGGTTGAATCTTTGAAGGGAAAATCAGCCTGGATTACAAATGCAGATTTGTACAATTTTAAATATTTTTTTTAAGTGGAAGGTTTACATCCATTTATAATTTGCCATTTTATCTATTGTTGCAAAAGAGAAGAGTTTTTTCAATCACTGCTGAAAGCTCTAAGTGAAATAACAACTGTAAGTCCTGCCTGAAAATATTAAGTTCTTTACATGTAATACTAAATGTTTTTCTCTACCCTGAAAAGAATGTGAAAATGTTTGCAAGAATTATTTATTTTTACAAACAACAAAACTTCCTTTAACCCTTCTGTCCTAATTAACATTTTGGAGAAACTGTAAAAAATAATTAGCAGTTCTTATGTTAACAGATCTTTATAGAAAACCTTGATCTCTTCAGAGTTTGCATACAATAAGTGAGATAAAGGATGCTTACAGCAGCCTGATTGCATTACTGCAACTTCCCTGTCCCAGATGTCTCCATTTGGCATCCTTGCTGTCATAAGGCAGATCAGTGGTCTAATTGATCTTTTCCCCTGTTCTGTTACCATTTTGCAGCACATCCTGTGCAACCACATGGAAAATGCAGATAGTATCTGCTTGAGTTCGAAGTGCTCTGGAAAAGTCAGTCAGTACTATTAGAGGGGGAAAGCACCGGATTTTTTTGTTGTTATATTGGATCTTCAGATTTCTCTTAATTTTAAAAAGTCATTTGGAGGTCACGCTTGATGACTATTGAGCAGAATGGAAAAAAGAACTTTACCTGGTATTTTTTTTAGGCCTCTTCGTCTTCCTCTAATAAATCTGAAAGCAGGCATAATAAAAAAAATATTGTTATCTTTTCATCTAATGCATTATATATATAGTAATACATTATTTAATGTTTGGTGTGTATATCAAATGCAATAACCATTCTTTCTTGTTTTGTTAGAACTGTTGGCAATGGGGGATTGCTATGAAATTAACTGAAATATATTTTATAATGATCCTCAAAGCTACATTTCATATAGAGAAGCCCATATTTTTATATGGTATTATCACAAGTACTTTGCATTCTAGATAGCAAATTGGTACTGGCATTGAATGATTTACTTCTCTTATCACAGAATTAAAGAAAAAAAAAAAAAAAAAAGTATTTTGGTGACAGAAAATAATCCTAGGAATGTGAGAGGGAAAAGATTTGCTCTCTAGCCAGTGCAGAATTCTTCATGACACCACTCTTCTTCATGATTGCTGAAGTGGTGGAAGGATGTTAAGATTTGACTTTCTTCTGATTATTGCATCTGATAATTTTGGAATACCCCAAGTTATTATATACTGAGAGGTGACCTCATCAATGTTTACAAATGTATTAAGGACAAGTGACAGAAGGACAGAGCCAGGCTTTCTTTCAGTGATGTCTAGTGATAGGACAAGGGGCAATGGGTGTAAACTGAAGCATAGGAGGTTCCATGTAAATATCAGAAAAAAACTTTCCTGTGGGAGTGACAGAGCACTGGAACAGGCTGCCCAGAGAGGTTGTGGAGTCTCCTTCGTTGGAGACATTCAAAACCCACCTGGACGTGTTCCTGTGTGATGTGCTCTAGGTGATTCTGCTCTGGCAGGGGCGTTGGACTAGATGACCTTTGGAGGTCCCTTCCAACCTCTAAGATTCTGAGAATTTTGTAATCTTCCTCTTAAGTAGTTGCAGTCTTTATCCTAATTATGGCATTCCATTACTACTTGTTATTTTTTCTGAATCTAAAAGAACTTAATTTTGAATTTCAGGTGTACTGGTTGTTAAGCTTAGCAGAGTTTGGCTTTGTTGCATAAAAAAAAAATCATGTATGAAGTTTATAACAAAAGTGGTAATTACAGTTATAGAATGACATTTGGAGCTCAGAGTTGGTCAAGGTTATAGGCTATAGCATCTGCTACTTGAAGAATAAAAATATTTTTGTTCTGCTTTTAGTTTGACTTTTTAGTAATTTCATAGCATTATTTCTCTCTGCTCTATTGCAAAGTTAACACATTAAATTACTTTCCGTGTCCAGTTGTCTCCTGTAGACCAGCTAAGACAGGGTCTTCTCCTGAATCTTGCATATTTACATTTCTGTTTAACTTTTCTAGATTTTGATGTGTATGTATTCATGTCTGAGCCATATAAGTGTCTCCTCAATGGAGGTTTTTGAGCTTGTGGAGAAATGATGTAGGTAATATAGTAAAAAAAAATCTACCTTAAGGATGAGGTTAATTTTTGGGATTTTATTTTATTAATTTCTACTAAACGTTTTTGCAAGCTTGATTGTTTTCTGAAGTCCTTTGATACTTAAGATGTTTTTAATGAATCCTGACAATAGTTGACAGTTGTTCAGCTAGTTAATTAGCTAATTTGCTTAATACTGCACATTATCAGGTTCTGTTGACTACACATTCATGATTTTTCACATATTGTTTCTTAGATCTTGTGGCAGAGATGCATTCTGAATCTTAAGTTAGGCCTTTAACTCAAAATTGCAGTATCCTCCAAGATCCTATTTGTTTATAATAATGTACTGTTATATTTATATGGAAGTGTTTCTTCTTCACTATGCTGAAGAATGTGGTTATTTATAAAACAATGTGAGAGGTATTATTTTGGTTGAGGCGGCTATAACTTTTCTTGGCATTTGTAGCTGCTTTGCTTTTGTTTACTTCAGTGGTTCAAATGATTGCCTAAAACATGTTATCCTATTTTCATCTCTTAGTTATCATCAAAGCAAAAAATAAAGGAATAAATTAGCTGTATCTGCATATATTTGTTTGTCCAAAGAGAGGAATTCAATCTACAATTGGGTGAGGCATTTGTAGAGCAACATGATAACTGAAGGCACAGGGCACCTCATCATAGGGTGCAGTACCAGCACTCTGTATAGTCAGTCATCTTGAAAGAGGGAATAAGAAATGCAAAAGGATGTTTTAGAAATCTTGTCCTCTAGAGTTTGGATACTAAAGTCAGATCTGTAAGGCTGCGCTGTCTACTCTGCTACAGAATCTGATATCACAAAGAATCACAGAATCTTAGGGGTTGGAAGGGACCTCAAAAGATCATCTGGTCCAATCCTCCTAATATAGCAAGATCCCCTAGAGTGTATCACACAGGAACATGTCCAGGCAGGTTTTGAATGTCTCCAGAGGAGGAGACTCCACAACCTCTCTGGGCAGCCTTTTCCAGTGCTTTGTTGCCTTCACAAAGGAAAAGGTTTTCCTCGTATTTACATGGGACATCCTGTGCTCCAGGTTGTACCCGTTGCCCCTTGTCCTATCATTGGATATCACTGGGAAGAGCCTGGCTCCATCCTCCTGTTTACATATTTGTAAACATTGATGAGGTTGACCCTCAGTCTCCTCCAAGCTAAAGAGACCCAGCTCTGTAAGTCTTTCGTCATAAGGGAGATGTTTCACTCCCTTAATCATCAAGCTCTGTGCTTGACTCTTTCAAGGTTCCCTGTCCTCCATCAACTGAGGGGCCCAGAACTGGACACAATACTTTAGATGTGTCCTTAGCAGGGCAGAGGGGGAGAAGTACCTCTCTTGACTTACTAACTACATGATTTCCTAAGATAGATGCCATGGGGAATTAATGCACTCAGCACCTGCTTTATCTGTCATTTTAGTGAGTTTGTAGACTTGATCTCACAGCAGTCTAGCGTAGGGTGTGTTCCAAGGTCCAGAGAGCACTGACAATGCTTTCTTTACTGCTGAGTTTGAGTATTTTTTTTTTACATGTAAGCTATGCGACTTGGTAGTTGGATATGAAGTAGAATTACTGCAACTTGCAGATGCCTGTGGTTAATTAATTACCTTCTGTCCATGAATCTAGCCTGTAAAAAGCAGTTCAGCTAAAAGTGCAAACCATGTGCCTAGTGTAACATTACACATCATGGTGACTTAAATGAAAATCCTATCACATGTTTCTCTGAACAGTGTGTCTTGGAAAATGAACTCAACTTGTAGACGGTTGCTTCTTTGGTAAAGCTTTTTTAAAAATAATTCTTGATCTGGAGGATAGAAAGACTGCATATGGGAAAATAAAAGCTATTAAAAGCTGTCTTAAAATGAAGAAAGCATGAATTTCTAGGGTTGTGTTTATTCTAGCTTGATTGTATTCAACAATCTCTTTGAGATTCTACCTTGTCTTACTTTGTCTAAGTAGTACTAGATTTCTTTTTTTTTTTTCTCTAATAGCTAGACTAGCAGAAGTAGTGGGATATATACAAAGGTTAAAATGACACTAAGTGCAGCTTTACTGTTTAAAGCATTAAGAAGCAAAGCTTTATTTGCTCTCTTATGCTTGTACCTTTCTGAATTGATTTAAAACATTCTTTAGATTTTTATCAACCATTTATATTGCCATTAAACTGCACGAAGGCTGTCAGGCTATCTATGCATCTAATAGTTGAGTATTGCAAAAATAAGTTTGAAGTGGATCAGTTTTATGGTGATGGATGACTGAAGTTGATAAGATTTCTTCTTGTCAGCTAACAGCCGTATGCCTTAAATGGAATTGCTGTCAATGGCACATAAAGCATCATTAGTAGCCACA
>NW_009954107.1:3434571-3457225 GCF_000747805.2 Chaetura pelagica | reverse complement strand
TCATACTGTTTTGAAGTGTCCTTTTATTACAGTTAAGCAGTAGATGTTATCACAAAACCCAGATGGCGATATTTGGTAATTTAATTCAGGAAATTGTTCTAACAGTATTATTTTTCTGTAAGGAAAAATGACATGACACTGCCATAAATATAGTAAAAATATTTATCAGGCTTAACCATTAAGATTTAAGAGAAGCTGAGTTCAATGATCAAATGTATTTGGAATTAAGTGTCCTTAGGTCTTTCAGAAATCTGTCAGATAGCAACTGATAGTGCTAAGTTTTCTGAATTCTAGATTATTTTTGCATCACAGTTCTCAATGTTATAGTCATAGTTTGTACTCTTGGCAATCTAAATCAAAATTCAAGATGTAGTACTGTTTTATGCCTCTTATTTGTCCTCAGCAGATGGATTCAGTTCTTGACAATGTGACAGTGCTTTGAGTGGGTGAGGCAGAAATTGACAAGCATGGTGCATATTAATGATGAACTGAAGTTACTGGGTAAATATTTTCCTTCTGTTGTGAGAAATTTTCTCAGCTAAGTGTGGAGAGAAGCTCTTGTCTGTAAGTTTTCTTCAAATCTCTGTTTATTGATAGCAGTGCACTAACTTCTGTAGTACGCAATTTGTTTCAAAACTAAGATAAAATGTTATTAATATCTGCTGGACAGGCTCCAGATATTATAATTGTTTTTAATTTCCTTTTTTGTTTTGAGGCATTGCTAATGATTTTTCCCTTAAAACATATTGTAGGGTTTCTTAATTTTTTGTTTCCTCTAAATTGGGTAAATCAGTCAATATAAATAGCTTTATAGACACTGGAACAGGTTGCCCAGGGGACTTGTGGGTGTCCCCTCCCTGGAAGTATTTAAGGCCGGGTTGGATGGTGCTCTGAGCAACGTGGTCAGGTGGGAGTTGTTGCTGCCCATGAAGAGGGGTTGGAACTAGATGATCTTTAAGGTCCCTTCCAACCCAAACCATTCTATGATTCTGTAATACATATAGATAGATAGATGTGTGTGCATACATGTACATGCACACTAGTTTGCCCTGGTCTATATGAAATACCATTTACCTTTATGTTGACTGCTGTGAGTTTTTTGTCTTCCTGTAAATGTAAACTTAGATCTTGTAAATGATCAAAGGGATTTAACTGGACCTCATGAACAACATAGCTTTCAGAGTAAAATTTTAATCTAAAATGCTCTTGTGTAACTGCATATTGTTTCTGGTGGCTGCGAACATCATTCAATTTCTTTGAAAGTAATGGGCACCTGAAGTTCTGCTTCTGCATGTAGAGATGACAATCCTCATCTGATTTGGAATTTTGTATTTTAGCCCATTCTGTGCACCGAAATAGGCATTCTTAAGTAATTTCTTGCTACGAATTTGTAACATTCACAGTAGGATTTAATTTGTCAATGAAATATGACATCTCAACTGTACACATGGTAGCATTTTGTTAGAGCATGTCTGGGAAACTGAAATAGTGGGAGCAGTTGATGATACCAGTTTGTTTTCTGGGAAATAATATCCTGTGTCACAAAGTACCCTAGAGACTTGACTGCTCTCTGGGTGCTTGGATCCTCTGAAGGTGGACTGCATTATTGTTGTAATTCAAAAAGCAGGCTGCTCTGAAGTTAAGTTATTCTACACGTGCAGTGCATTGTTTGTACTCTGAAATAGTCTCCTGAGTATGTGAACTGAATTCAATTACTAAAATTAAACTAGAGCATGTGCTCCAGAAGTTCAGCTAATGTTCTCCAATTGCTAGTCCACATTAGTTCTTGGAACCAGTTTAGAATTAATTTTAAGAAAAATCCTACAGGGTGTGTGTATTTAGAGTTCAGCACCACCTATTTTGTTCAAGTCTTATTTCTTCACATTGCACAACTTGCTGATACCAGTCTGGTGAAGCTGTCCTCTTGCACAGGTGCAGAGCTTCAGAAAAGGATTCACTAGGTCACAGAGGAGTGACAAGAGGGAAGATAATTTTCTAGCTGAATGACGATCACTCAGAAGAGGGACATCCTGGCTTCCCACAACTGTTTATGCATTTAATCCAATAACTGTTTAGTGCAAAACATTGTAATACAATCAGTTCATGTAGATTCACTTGTCCACCACCTGGATGTGAGTGCTGCCTGCCAAAGCTTTAAGTTAAGGACCACATGGAGGGCAGTGAAAGAAATCAAAGTTACTTTAAGTAGTGAGAGTCAGGATAACCTCTGTCCACTCACTCTCACTTTCTCCATTTAAACTGCTGTCACCTTCTCAGTTGTAACTGCCTTTGTCAGTGGAGGTGGCTGAAGGAAGCAAGTGTAGAGTGAGTGCTCTATGCCCTGTCCTCCAAGTGCCAGCCCCTGAATTTTTAAAAGTAATGGGGACCTTGCTGAGAACATAAAGATGCTCAATTCAGCACTTTTCTTTTGCTGTTCTAAGCTGTTAGTATATTACAAGGATGTGGAGGAGGGGGAGATTACACAAAATCTGAGTTGTAAGTACCTGGTGGCAAGAGAAGCCTGTTCAAATCTGGAATTGCTAGCTCTGGTCTCAGTTCCTGTTGGCTGTATATCCAAATGCCTCAGTTAACTGCTTCTGTGTGGCTTAGTTAAACTAAGTACCTCTACAGATACCAAGCAAAAGGGAGTTTAACACAAGCTTATAGTGGTGTTTGTTAATTTTGTTTATAAGTACTCAATTATCACCATATTTGACTTGGTTTTAATGGCATGCTACCAGTAGGAAGAGGCCCTAAAACAGATAATTTTATTTTAGAGCAAAAATATTTTATACTATAGAAACCATATTACTAAGTGGCCTATGCAAGAAGACAATGAGGCCTGAAGTCAGCCCACTTTAGGCTTTTAGGTGAGGTATTGTATTGGAAGTTTAGCAACCTTTAGTACCATCAGTGGCAGTACTGATGGAGACAGTTCCACCTGTGTAAAACCTGAATTATATTTCCATCCTCATAAACTTAGGACAATATGCTGATGCCTTAGCTGTGTTAATTTTAGAAGAGTCTCAAGTGATGTATGTTGGTGAAATTGTAAATCCAAGTATATATTGGCTATTCAAATGATCTGTTTCATAGAAAGTAGAACTTTGATCTTTAATTGCATTTTTCTTGTCCCATCATGTTCAAGTGATATAATTTTGGTTGTATTAGTCTATTTGGCTATTGGCACGTATCTTAAGTGATTAAAAAGTCTAGCTGAAGCTGTTCAGTTATAGCAACATAAGTTTTTTGAGGAATGAATGCATTGTGCTCTCATGCAGAACTTGTGCTTGCTTGGCTGTGAGAGAGAAAATTACAAGTTCATTAGCTGATACAGCAGCTTTGTTTTACAAATTAATTTGAAGTCTGTACTTCTCCCAAGGAGAGAAAATGGAATTCTTCCTGAATTTAATGAACTATTTGGTAGTAAAAATGTTCTTGAAGGAACACATTTTTACTCAAGTCTTTATAGTGAATCTGGAATCTACAGAGTTAAGAGAGCTTTAAAATTTAGCTCAGAGAGACACTTTCAGCTGTTTTTCATCATTAGTTCTATAGTGACTTTTGCTCAGAGTGAAAAATGCAGAGACCTTTAGGAAGTTGATTTCAGGTTGATTTTGGAAGTTAATTTCAGAAGGTCAAAATTTAGACTTCATTATATGTCCACCATTTTATGAGAAAGCAATGTTATCTTGATGAACACAAAATTTTTACTTTTCTGATGAAGATATTAATTCCACTTTCAGTGGAATTTCAGTGTGAGTTATTGAGTTATCCACTATAAAGTACCTGATTTTTTAAATATTCAACACAGAAATTAATGTTGTGTATATGTTTTAAAACAGCTGTTTTCTAACATTAGGTTTTGCATTAAGATTTCCAGACCACTTGTACAGCCTTGATTTAGCATTTAACAATGAACTTCTGCATTAGTCTTATTAACTGCACTTCTTTTATTTAGGTCAAAAATTATGTGCTGGTATCTATGAATAGTCTTTCCTTAAACTAGTTAGAAATAGATCTGAAACTACAAAGTAAATATTTTATGTTAAAAGGATTAAAGGCTTTGTCTATCAGTAGAGATTGTCTGCCTCCTGTTGAACCACATAATCCATTCATTAATTTAGCACCATGCTATGTCCTTTGTCTTCTAATTGAATGGTTTACCAGGGAAGGTAGTATTCCAATAAAAGGAACTCTTGATCAAGGAACTCTGTAATACTTCTGGCCCTTTAATGTATCAGTAATTGCATGGATGGCTGACAGAGGAATAAGGAAAGCTTTTTAAAAGGTTTTGCTGTTGGACAATATTGAGGTGCTAGTGAAAGAGAAGAAGAATGCTAAATTTTGTGTTTCTGTCATTTGTGCCTGTTGCCTTTTTCTCCTAAGAAATAGAAATTGCTAGGAAACTCTGACAATAAAGTGACCAATAAAAGGATGGCATAATAGTATAAAACTATGGAGAATGAATGTCAGAGGTGGCAAGGAATGAATGAGTAACTTGTTAGTAGTAAAATGACAGGGAAATGATGTAAGTGAGAATAGATTATTTTTCTCACAATGAGGACATTAGTCATGATCAAAAGGAGTTTAAAAAAAGTATTAAAGAGGCCTGCTACTCTGAAACATAATTTAACACAGGGATAATGGCTATAATATACAAATTGGTTAATTTTAAAAAGTGTAGCTTGCACTTAATTGATTTTGATGGTTTCAAAACTTTATTGCCCAGTATTTCTAACTTTGTATTAATTGCTTATGGAATCCTTTTACTGAAATGTTTTCTGATAGAAAAAGAGGAACTAAGATTGCTTTGCATATGTTGAAAGGAAAGAGGGAAAAATTAACAGTCTGAACTTGCATTGAAACATTTGCAATTAGGTAGTTGTGTCATCTGACGCCTTCTGTATTATAATTTGTCATTTCTAGCAAAGGAGAAAACTGAGTTTACCTTTCTAAGAAGTAGGATATTTTTGTTTTTGTTTTTTTTTTGGTGGTGGTGCAAGTCATGCAGAGCAGTATTCTGCTTTGGAACCTTTCCTTTCTTGTCTTAAAATAGATTCTCAAATAAATTGACTGGGACATGT
Source organism: Chaetura pelagica (assembly GCF_000747805.2). Taxonomy (NCBI): domain Eukaryota; kingdom Metazoa; phylum Chordata; class Aves; order Apodiformes; family Apodidae; genus Chaetura; species Chaetura pelagica. The sequence continues at coordinate 3,452,138 of NW_009954107.1, read as the reverse complement.
TGCTACTGATAATAAACGTAAAGTGCTGTAGATATTTGTGATGGTCTTTCATAGGTATTGTTAATGCCCTTAAAATGCACGTCTGTTCAGAGAGGGAGGTTGACTGATATTTGGGAAAAAACAAACCAGAAAACAACAAAAAAAACCCCTTACAGTTTCTTCATTCTGAGAAGAAATTTGACCTTGAAACTGAACTGAGCTTTCACTCATTTCAAGTGAAGTATCAAAACAACATAGTACTTTCTAATATTTGTGTAGAAAAGGGAACTTTGCTAACTGAAGTACTCCACTTGAGAGTCACTTCTAAAGACTGACTCTAATGTTAAAAGTATCATCTGGAGACTTCAAATATTTTAAATCAGTTGTTACATGTGTAACTGCCCTCCTGTGTAACTGCCCAATCTTCTGTGGACTTCATTATAAAATGGAAAGATTGGTAGTTCCCTTTACTCCTGGTTGTTCCTCTTACAGAGGAGGATGTGTTAAGCAAATACATTGGTGGGGGTTTTTTTTGTTTGTTTTTGAGGCATCACAGTGCAAATTCTTTTAGCTCTTTTAAAAAAGTAGCAAGTTGGGTTTTTTGTACATGCTGCACTGTGTAATTCTTCTATAAATTCAGCTCTCCAGTGTTAGCTATTTTGATACTTTAATGCCTTTTTTTAGTAGCATGCAATATGTGTTAATATAGTTAATTTAATTTTGAAAAAAATGATTCTGCAAGTGCTCATGATAGGCTTTGTAAATCTGCAAAAGCACTGTTAAATCTGTTACCAAAAGGATTTATGAAATTTTGTTCTGTTATGTTATGAAATTTCATTAAAACAAAGAAGATTGAAGGAACAATAAAAGTCCATCAGATATACAGGGGTGCATATGGTCATCTGTGATAATTTATTTTTTTTAACAGTAACGGTAACAAATTTGAAAGGCCTGAAGATTTGAGATATTTTGGTTTTTTGACACTTAGCAATGACTTTCCAGTTTTGTCATGTTAAAAATTATCATTTAAGGAAATATAGGGACAAGATTACATCCACGTGGTTGACTGCTTTATGAGTGAATGTGTAATATTACATACTTACTGTAATAACAGATGCTTTGAAATACTGAAAACAGCAGTCCAAAGAATAATTTATTTTTTCGACACTTCTGTATACTACTTGGGCTTTGAAGAAAAGTGTATGTGAACTAATACACTGGAAGAATTTCCAAACCTCTCTAAAGCAGTACTTGAGGATGCCAAGGACTTGCTGGTAGTGTAGATTCCTTTAGTAATTTTCTGCAATTCTTTCAATAAAGGAGGATGGATCACAAGTCTTCTGTCCTTTTTCCTTTTTATGAAGATTGTAGACTTCACACTACTGAAAGAGGGACCTGAGTGAGATTAATGTAGATAACATTCATCAAAAAAGGTAGGAGAAAATAAACGTAGTAAAAGGGTTACAATCCTTTTTGGGGAGGCCTCTTTTTGGCAATGTTTTCTTTAAAGGGAATTTCTCTCACTTACCCTTGCTGCTCTTGATTGGGTGTGGAATAACTTTAAGCAAGTAGTAGAGGAGGCCATCTCTTCCCAAGCGTTTTTCCCCAGTGCCACTTCAAACTTTTTTCTGCATGCATTCAGCAAGCCAACACTATGTTATAAATATGCACTTTTCCTCACGTATCTTATGAGATGATCATTTGTATGGCTAAGTTTAATGTATTTAAAACTGAAGTTACAGACTTAAGTAAATTATTGAGTCAAATCTTGCTTATATCACAGTTAACTGGAGATCAGTTTTAACACTTTTTCTTCCTAATCATCTGTTTGAAGTGGAAAAAATATTGTGCAGAATGTAAACTTTGGCAATATCAGAATCTTTCACACAGTCTTGAAAATACATAAGCAAATAAGCAAGAATGCTTATTTTTCTCTTAAGTGTCGGCATAATTCTATATGTAGTGTAAGCCCCTTATTGGAATATTTTGAGCTACGTAGTATAATCTCTTGATTAGCTGTTTCAATTATATGAAGTAGATCACAGGGGTTTTTTTCACCATAATGGAGAGTTCATCTACCAAAATAAGGCTGGTAGGTTTTAACCATATTTGACCCATGGAAGATATGTTCTCATCTTCCTGATAAACATATGGTTGAAAGAGGAAGAAAATACTTGTATTTCTACCAACTACCTTCTCTAGAGGACTTCTGCCAGGAATGTGAACAAGAAAATTAAAATGATATTTGGAAAGTAGGAATCAATATCTTTTCCAAATAAAAAAAAAATTAAATTGCTGATGTAGGAATGAAAACTGATTGTCCAAATCTTACCCGCTGTCTCTTCTTGCCTCTCAAAGTGACCAAACTAATTTGCCAACCTTTTTCTAACCATTTTTATATCTAATAGCTAGGAATATAATCTAGGCTTCTTATTCATAGTATCTTGTTGATGTTGAAGAAAGAGAAAAAAACAACCAAACAACAAACTTAAAAGAAATGTTTCATTTCCTCTGGAGGCTAGGCTGTGTAGAAGAGGGTAGTTACAACTTGTGTTACTCAATAGCATCTAATAGTATTTTTTATGCAGGACATTCGTACTGAGGTCAAGACATTTAAGGCTTTGCAGTTATTAAGTTAGAATTACAGCTTGCTGATGTAGTATTCACTCAGTGTAAGATAAAAGAACATGGGTGTTTTGTTTTGGGACAGTTCATTGGTTCTTGCTCAACACAATTTATGGGTATGGAGTATACAAGAAATTTCAAGGTTAGAACTGTCTGATTAGCAAAAAGGTGTAAGGGTTGAACTTTAATTGTGAATTTGATTGATCACCAAAATGGCAGCTGTCCCATATGTGTAAATGTCCATTATCAACATAAAATAGGTTTTTCCCTTCTTTACAGGCCAGTACTGATAGAAAGGCTACCATGGTCATCCTAGTATAAGGCAGACTGTTACATCACCAGCCACTGATTTCCAGGTATCCATGAGCAGTGTGTTAGAAAGTGAAGATACAGTAGCAGTCAAACTCACTGTGACTTGGTCAGTGGTGTCTTATTTTCCAATTACATGAGTTTAATTGTACTATAATTGATTTCTCACTCAGAAGTGACTACTACTGTTAGTATAATTTGTGCTGTAGAATACTAATGTTGTAATAAGGGGGTCTGAGCCTTCATCAAAAGTTTCATATAATGTCAGGAATAACTTTCTTTTTTAATTCCCCTGCAGGTGTAGATTTTTATGGGTTTTTTCTTCATTTAGAAATACTGCTGCATTGCAGTACTGAATTTTTATTTAAATAAATAACAGTACTTGTTTGTGTCTTTATATTCACAAGAGGATGTTATGTTTACACAGATTCTTACAAGCATAAATAAGATGAGCAGAAGGGTTTGTGTTCTCTCTTCCAATTTGATGTTGCCTGTATTTTTCCTTGTTTCCATTACTTCAAGTTTGGGGTAGATGTCAAGTCTTGTATCAGTACAAATAACTGCTATATATAGTGTGCCTCCAGAAGTCATAAGGTAGTCATATAACAGTCATAAGCAATAACAAAAAGTCATTCTGACCTGTAAGCTGTGTTACAGACAGCTTAGAGAAGGTGTCTGTGCTTCACAGATGCATATTTTTAGGAGAGTAATGGCTACTGTCCTGTCCCAAAAAATATTGTTGGAGAGCAGATAGCTATGAGTTAATATTATTTTTAAAAATAATTATCATGTGCTCAGTGGACCCCCTCTTAAATGAGAGTGCACTCTTGAAGTTATGTTGTTAGAAGGTGTATTCTGGACTCTTTCAGATTTCCCTTTGTGGATGTTTAATATTCATAGCTGTATGGATTTGGCTGAGAATTTCCACAAACTGATTCTGAAACAAGATGAAAAAGTCTCCAAACCTCTCAATGTTCACTTTATGCTATGATGTATTTTACTGTTATCTCAGGCAAAGGGCTGCTGTTGGTTCCTTTTCCTTTGTGTTTCCAGTATCTTCCTCATTGGTTTTTTGTATACATTCCTAATGTGTGTTGTTTAACTTACCACTGTGTATTGGTGGTTGTAGATTTGCCTCTTTCTCTGGTAACTCCACATGCTGAGTGACTGTGTCTTGCATCTGCCCTTGCTAAGGGGCAGGCAGCCACCTTACACTCAACTGCAGTGGGAGGAATTCCTCCTCTGAATTTCTTTGTAAAAGTATGTCCATAATTTTAGTAGACCCCTTAAGTAGTATGTGCACCAAGGTTAGAAAGTTACTTCTTTCATATTCAACTGTTTGAGTGCAAGGACTATGTATATTTAACCCTGAAAAATGGATTAAACTCTTAAGACTTTTTTGTTTTCTCTAGAAATAGTCTTCACATATTTGATAAACACTTGACGCTAGTTCAACTCGGCAAATTCCATCCTGGAATGTTTGTGACTGCTTTGGGAAAAGTTACTTGTGTACCAAAAATTCATCTTTAGGTCTGTTCAAAATCAAATTTTACATCACCACCATTCACTATCTGTATTATGTTGTGTTTCTTTTCCCTTTAGAGTGCATTATTATTCTTTCATTCTGTTTCTTCATATTGTAACTCCCAATGGTTCTACTTTTTTATTCATGTGTTGCTTTTTCTTATGTTTTTTACCATCGTACTTCTTGCGTGTTAATTTTTTGTAATTATCTAGATATTTTTCCTTACAGCCCTTGGTTTCATTTTTCCTCTGTTTTTCTGGAATATTTTTAACATTTTCTCAAGACTTTTTTCCTTCTTTTTGATACTATACTTTTCTTGGCATATACAGATGGATTTAAGAAATCTTTTTTCCCATGATCTGTTTTATATTTGTTTCTCTAAGATGGATTGTCACATTCTGCTTACCTTTAAGAAGAGAACTGAATGAAATAGCATGGTAGGATGAGTCAAATTTTGACATAACAGAAGAGCTGTAGATGGTTTGGAATTTTTTTTTTTCTTTCCCCCAAAATCTCAGTGTCATCCCTCTGGATTTGTTTTGGGTCAGGCGGAGGGCATGTCTATAATCATTATGGTATTGGGAGACAAGTGAGAAAGTAATGAGAGTTTAGTTTGATTATTTGCTAGTTACATTTTCTCTGACACTCCGAGTGTATGATGTACTCTAAAATCACATTCATGCTGGTGTGTATGCAGGACCCAAATGGGGTCAGTTTGCCGCATTCAAGAAAGAGTTTCTCACATTATATTGCTTTTCTTCCTGATTTCAGTCAGCAGGTATCTGCCACTATGTTTCACCATTGCTAAGTTGACATTGGAATGGCTCTAACTGTATTTGCTCTTATTTTAGTTATTTGTTTCTGCCTCATATGAGCTTTCCTTCAAAGTCCATACTCCTTGCAAGTGAAGACAGAAACACAATAATTTATTTATTTATGGGCTTTTTAAGGGGTCAACTTTCCCTAAAATCAAAGCATCCATTTGTTTCTAGGTTGATCAAGTTATCATCTTAGAACGGCAGTTTGTGGCTTGCACTGAGGAAAGAAATACTCAAAATGTGCTTTTCAGTCACTATCTGGTGCAATTCAAGTTCTCTTTGAAAATTCCTAGCAATATTAATGTGATTGATAGCATTTACTGAAGTGCCATGTGCTCTCCTAGTGTTTCCAAACAGTGTAAAGTAAGAACAGGGATAAATCCTTCAGGTGTCATTATTAGTATTTTTAACTGGGGGATAGTAAAGGACTTTTAGTTTTACAGGTACTCAGCACAGATTGTTAATCTGAAAGATAAAATATTTTATTAATTTTGTTGGACCTGGCTTTTCTAATCATGACATAAGTGAAGAAGTTCTCAGAGATTCAGCACAGTTCTATTTCTCCGTGACCCCTTTGAGATTTGTTAGGTTTCTTGGTTTTAATTTGAAGAACTTCATTGTGACTCATAGGTCTTGAGTTCCCATTTCTTCCCTGAAAATTCCAAATAGGCTGCGTGAATTAGCTCTATAAACTTTTTTCTTTTCTACACATGGAGAATAAAAATAACTGGAACAACATGGTGTGAAATGCTATCAAAAATAACGTGATCTTTGTTAGGTGCATTTATTTTTCCCTCTCCAGTCCTCATTGCAATTTCCTGATATGCACAAGGCTAGCAATGGATTTTCATCTCATCGTGATCACTCCCTGCACTAATCTATAAAGAGGATGATTTTCATTCATTAAGCTCTAATTGTTGCCTCTTGTGTTACCCGTCTCTTGACAGGAGTCCTCATGGAAGTGGTTTTCGGCCTGTTGCTGTGTTCTGTTCAGTGAAAATGGTTCAGATACTTCTTTTCAGAACAGAAAACTGCACCGTATTGTGCAGTTTAATAATCGGAGGCAATCTTTTTTCCTGCCTTCCTGAGCAGTGGTGAAAAACTGCCTTGTGCTTTGAATATTTTATAACATCAAGTCAGCTAGGATCTCAATGCAAGATAAGTAAGAATGGCTTAACTCGTTCAGGCTCAGTCCATCTATTCCTGGTATTTTTTTTGTCAAACAGCACCTGGAAATGGATGCCTAGGGAGGGAAAAAATTACTACCTCACCAACCCAAAATCTACCACCTTTTGACTGTTTTCAGCTTTGCTTTTCTTCAGTCTCATATTTTCTGCTAATGGTACTCTGAGGAATGCTCAGGTATGATTAATTTGGCAATCCTACATCACGTTATCTCTCTGTGGTTTACAGAATAAGGCTATTAAGGAATCTAGATCTGTAGTTACAGCTGTGTCTGGAGAAGATTGGCCTGGCCCCAGTCTAAGAGTATCTTATCAGGTCTGAATTCTGCCATCATGTGCCTTCTGATGCAGGAATGTGTTGTTTTTAATCCAGAGATTGGTAAAATCAAGCTTGAAATAGTTTTAGTTTTATGTTCATTCAGTTGCTAAAACAAAAAAACCTGAATTTCAAATCTTACAACCTTGGCTGGGGAATTCAGACAAATCTTACTGCTCATGCCTTGGCGTTCTACTACTCTTGTCTTTGCCAAGTACTTTAGTGTCAAAGAAAGCAGAGTGCTTTTCTTTTCCCTCCTGAGGTAGGTTGGTCCATTAGACATCCGTCTGAATGTACTAATAGAATTACTGTTCTTAATACTTTACAGCCACCTTTCTCCAGAGCTGATTTGTTATTATTTTACAAGAGCATGTTCTGGCAGGTAGCAGATTTTTTTATTTATTTTTTTTTCCCCTCTCTCTTAGTCTTGAGTGCTGAATGAAGTGAAACTGCCAGATCCATCTGGACTCAAACGTTTGTTTTACCATGCACAACTTTGATTGTAATGCTAACTGTACTACCTCTGTTGACGGGGTTTCTTCACATCTTTAGAATATTTGCTTTCACATATCAATCAGTGTTGTGTGGAAGTATATTCTGTATGGAAAATATAATCTTCACACAGGGGCAGTGGTAAGAGTGAGGCTCTCCTTTTTCCACTATGCACTGCACCAAGAGTTTTCCAAAATATTAATCTTTCTACTTCACATGTGAAAGAACCCATTCTCTTGCTTATCAGCCTTCTTCTTTCAGGATAATTGGGTTGGTATTTGGACCTTTTTATTGAGGATGTTCTTAAACTGTTAACATAGTTTTTCAACTTCCTGGGACTCAGAGTAAATAAGTAGGATAGAACTGGGAATAAATTTGAAGTAATTTTGTTTTGAAGCATTGAAAATTGCAAAACTGGACTGCATTTTATTGTTGTGATACAGATATGTATGATAAGACATATCAGATTTAGCCAATTTTTCAGATGGTATTAGTTTTGTAATGTATGTGCTCTAAGCAGGGATTCTTCCCTTCTGTAGATTGCTGTCCTTCTGCAAGTCATGCAGTTTCTGAACTGATGAAAGATTAGAGCTGTTAATTCCGTTGGGTTTTTTTTCCCCCTGAATTTTTTCCTATGAAACATGAGGTATGGATGTGTTCTGTGTTATCTAGTATTTTGCTTAGTGAAAGGACAAGTGGCGAGTGCCACAAGATGCAGCAAGAAGGAAATTTTCATTGGATTTTCATTGAAAACAAATCAGAAGTAAGAGGATAGCCGGAGAGGTTGCAGGTTTTCCATCCCTGGAGACTTTCAAAACTCCAGTGGCTAAGGCCCTTAGCAACCCAGTGTAGCTCCTGAAGTTAGCTATGATTTGAGGAGAAGACTGAGTGGGATAACCAATTGAGATCACTTCCTTCCAAATTTTTTACTGTGATTATATAGTAAGTAGAAAATTTTGGTTCTTAAGGAAAGATTGAGCTACTTATGCTTATTTTCAATAATGGGTATTTTAATACTTCAAGATTTTGTTGTAAATATAAGATTCAACATTGCAACTATATGACTAAAAATAATTCTTCTCACAAGTTAAATTAAAGTAGTTGCTTGACATAATTTTTTAAAATGAGAATAACAGAGTAAAAATATTAGGCATTTAAAAAACATTGTATACTCTGATAAATTAAATACCGATATATTGACTTATTTTTTGAAGAAGGGGTAATACCCTCCCTCCACCTGCTTGCGATTCTGTTCCTACTGCAGGTCAGGGTGTTGCTTTGCCACAGGGGCTTATTGCTGGCTTAGTGTTCAATTTGTGTCCACCAGGACCCTCAGATTCTTTTCTTTACAAAGTATCTGGAAAGCTGCCTGGCAGAAAAGGATCCCTGGGGTGTTGGTCAACAACCAGCTGAATATGAGCCAGCAGTGTGCCCAGGTGGCCAAGAAACCCAACAGCATCCTGGCTTGTGTCAGCAATAGTATGGCCACCAGGGAGGTGATTGTACCCCTGTACTCAGCACTGGTGAGGCTGCACCTTGAATACTGTGTTCAGTTTAGGACCCCTCACTACAAGAGAGACATCAAGGTGCTGGAGTGAGTACAAAGAAGGGCTGGGTGAAGGGTCTGGAGAACAAGTGTTAAGAGGAGCAGCTGAAGGAACTGGGGTTGTGTAGTCTGGAGAAAAGTAGGCTGAGGGGAGAACTTAAAGCTCTCCACAACTACCTGAAAGGAGGTTGTAGCAAGTTGGGGTTTGGTCTCTTCTCCCAAGTAAAAGATGATAGAACAAGAGGAAATAGCCTCAAGTTGTACCAGGGTAGATTTAGATTGGATATTACAAGAAACTTGTTCACTGAAAGGATGATTAAACAGTGAAACAGGCTGCACAGGGAGGTGGTTGAATCCCTATCCCTGGAGGTATTTAAAAGACGAGTAGATATAGTGCTTAGGAGTATGGTTTAAGCATTGGACTTGGTAGAGTTAGGTTAATGGTTGGACTTGATGATCTTAAAGGTCTTTTCCAACCAGAAAGATTCTGTGATTCTGTTCTATATTTTGAATGCACCTGCCTGATTGCTTTGTGTGACTGAGAACAGAGTATGAAGGTCAATGTTACAAGATGGTCCAAGAATACTGTGGTGAAGTGGTGCGCAGGAGTAATGGCAGCCATTTGAAGGTGAGTGTCATGTCTAAGCTGTTGTGGAGGTAGCAAGTGTGGTTTCTGAATAAACAATTGAGGGAATAGCTGTTGATGTTATTGCATATATATATAGTACTGACATGGATGAGACCGTTGATAGGATGTTGTAGCCAGTTCTCACATCAGTGCTAAAGAATGTTTGACTAATAATTAAGAATTTTGGAAAGAATTACAAGCAGTATTTGTAATCTGCCTGGAAGGGAAAGGCTTGTATTTAGTTCTTGTTGAAACCTAAACATTAAGGAAGGCCTTGTTCACAGTCTAAAGCTACTTATATGAAGAAATATCTGTTAAGAAAATTCTCGTCTATCTTAAAATTTCATATATGGTTTGACTGTTGAAAGCTGAAGCTTAGACAAAGTGAGATAAGATATTAGGTGCACAATACATATTACAAGATGCAAAACTTCTAATTAATCTACTTGGGGATTTGTTTTTTATTGTTTAGGTTTAGCAATTGTAAAACTTCTTTTTTGGCTTACACTGTGAAATTTACCTGTAACCAGCACATTTTCTGTAACTGATTTTTGTTTTGCAGTTCATTTGGTATGCTGTGTTGTCTTTATGCTACGTACTTGGTTCAACAAAGCAGAACTGTAGTGCAGAGTGACAAACTAGATATACTGCTATCTTCTTAATCATTAGGGCTTGGATATTTGAAAGTTAGTTGGATATGGTTTGTTAGAATATTAGCTGAATATTTTGAGCAGCAATGAAATTAAGTGCTGACATTCTAAATGTCATTTGTAGATCTCAAAGTCAGACCAGATGAATAATGCAAGTCATGTTTTTGTAGCTGTTGAATTTTCCAGAGCCTGAGGAAACCAACAGCATGCTGATGTCTAATCAATCAATTAATTTATAGTCTTCATCACAAGCTTCAGAGTTGGAATTAAGGAGTTTTGTGTTGTTTTTTAAGTTGATATAATTTCTCCAAAACAAGCACTCCTCCTGTGTCCCTTGGAAGACTGAAGTATTCTACTATTATGTGGAAGGAACATTTGCTGTTAGGACAAGATTACTTACATATATGCAACCACCAGTATTCAGTTCAGTGATCTGTCATGTCTATCTTAGCATCTTTGCTGGTCAAAAGAGATCTAATGATTTAGCTGAAGTAAATATATTAGATTAAGTAGTTTTAAAAATTTCACTTATAGTATCACCATATATGAGATCTCATATCCATGGCCTCCCACCTCCCAAGGGTGCCACCAGTGTGCTCAGCTCACTCCCTGAAATGCCTGCACACCAATGCACGCAGCATGGGGAATAAACAGGAGGAGTTAGAAGTCTGTGTGCTCTCTAAGGGTTATGATCTGGTGGTGATTACATGATGGGACAGCTCACATGACTACAATGTGGTCATGGATGGCTATGTCATTTTTAGGAAGGACAAGTCAGCAAAGTGAGCTGGCGGAGTTGCTCTTAATGTGAGAGAGCAACTAGAATGTACTGAGTTCTGTCCGGGGGCCGATGAGGAGCAGGTGGAAAGTCTGTGGGTAAGAATTAAGGGGCAGGCTGGCATGGGTGATACAGCTGTGGGTGTCTATTACAGACCTCCTGATCAGGCCGAGGGAGTTGATGAGGCTTTCTACAGGCAGCTGAAAGTAGCCTTGCAACTACAGGCCTTAGTCGTCATGGGAGATTTTAACTATCCAGGTATTTGCTGTAAGGCCTACACAGCCAGCCATTCACAGTCTAGGAGGTTTCTCTGATGCATCAATGATAACTTCTTGATACAAATGGTGGACAAACCAACTAGGAGAGGAGTGCTGCTGGATCTTGTGCTCACCAACAAGGAGGGTCTGGTTGAAATGGTGACAGTCAATGGCAGCCTTGACTGTAGCGATCACAAGATGGTGGAGTGCAGGATCCTGTGTGGGAGGAACAGAATACTTGGCAGGACCAGAACTCTGGACTTCTGCAGGGACAACTTTTGCCTTTTCAATCAATTGTTAAGGAAAGTCCTATAGGACAGGGCACTAGAAGGCAAAGGGGCTCAAGATAGTTGGTCGACATTCAAGGACCACTTTTTGCAAGCTCAGAATCAGGGCATCCCAAAGGGTAGGAAATCAAGTAAGGAAGGCAGAAGACCGGCATGGTTAAACAAGGACCTGCTGGGCAAACTCAAGTGGAAAAAGAGAATCTATGGTTCATGGAAGTAGGGCTTGGCCACTTGGGAGGAATATAGGACTGTTGGCAAAGGATGTAGGTTGGCAATAAGGAAAGCTAAGGCCTCCTTGGAACTAAACCTTGCTAGTGAGGTCAAAGACAATAGAAAGGGCTTCTTCAAATACATTGCAGATAGAACTGCACACTAGAGGCAGTATAGGCCTGCTGCTGAATGAGGTGGATGCCCGGGTGGCAGAGAATATAAAGAAGGCAGAGGCACTGATGCCTTCTTTGCCTCTGTCTTTACTGCTGCAGACTCTCCCCAGGAGCCCCAGATCCCTGAAGCCCCAGAAGAAGACAGGATGAAGTAGGAGTTTGCTTTAGTACATGAGGATTGGGTTAGGGATCAGTTAAGCTATCTGGACATCCATAAATCGATAGGTCCGGATGGAGTACACCCATGAGTGCTGAGGGAGCTGGCGGAGGTCGTTGCTAGGCCGCTCTCCATCATCTTAGGTAAGTTATGGGCAACAAGACAGATGCCTAAGGACTGTAGGGTAGCAAATGTCACTCCAGTCTACAAGAAGGGCAAGAAGGAGGACCCAGGTAACTATAGACTGGTCAGCCTCACCCTCATCCCTGGAAATGTGATGGAACAACTTGTTCTTGGCGCTATCTTTAGGCATATTAAGGATGAGGAGGTCATTAAGAGCAACCAACGTGTTTTTACCAAGGGGAAGTCATGTTTGACCAACCTTTTAGCCTGCTATGAAGAAGTAACTAGGTGGATAGATGATGGTAGAGTGGTAGATGTGGTTTATCTTGATTTCAGTAAAGCATTTGACACGGTCTCCCACATCATCCTCGTAGATAGACTGAGGAAGTGTGCCCTTGATGGTCAGGTAGTCAGGTAGATCATGAACTGGTTGAAAGGAAGAAGTCAGAGAGTTGTAGTCAATGGAGCAGAATCTAGTTGGAGGTCTGTGAGTAGTGGAGTCCCTCAGAGGTCAATACTGGAGCCAGTACTATTCAATATATTAACAACCTGGATGAGGGAACAAATTGGGAGGAGTGGCTGACACACCAGAAGGCTGTGCTGCCATTCAGCGAGACCTGGACAGGCTGGAGAGTTGGGCGGGGAGAAACTTGATGAAATACAACAAGGGCAAGTGTAGAGTCTTGCATCTGGGGAAGAACAACCCCATGTACCAGTACAGGTTAGGGGCTGACCTGCTGCAGAGCAGTGTAGGTGAAGGGGACCTAGGGGTCCTGGTGGACAGGAGGATGACCATGAGCCAGCAATGTGCCCTTGTGGCCAAGAAAGCCAATGACTTCCTGGGGTGTATTAGAAAGGGTGTGGTTAGTAGGTCAAGAGAGGTTCTCCTCCCCCTCTATTCTGCCTTGGTGAGGCTGCGTCTGGAGTATTGTGTCCAGTTCTGGGCCCCTCAGTTCAAGAAGGACAGGGAACTGCTTGAAAGAGTCCAGCACAGAGCCACAAAGATGATGAAGGGAGTGGAACATCTCCCTGATGAGGAAGGGCTGAGGGAGCTGGGTCTCTTTAATTTGGAGAAGAGGAGACTGAGGGATGACCTCATCAAAGTTTACAAATATGTTAAGGGGGAGTGTCAGGGTGGTGGAGCCAGGCTTTTTCTCAGTGATGACCAGTGATAGGACAAGGGGCAATGGGTGCAAACTGAAGCATAGGAGGTTCCATGTACATATCAGAAAAATCTTCTTTCCTGTTAGAGTGACAGAGCACTGGGACAGGCTGCCCAGAGAGGTTGTGGAGTCTCCTTCTCTGGAGACATTCAAAACCCTCCTGGACACATTCCTGCGTGATGTGCTCTAGGTGATCCTGTTCTGGCAGGGGGGGTGGACTAGATGATCTTTTGAGATCCCTTCCAACCCCTAAGATTCTGTGATTCTGTGATATGGTGGTAACACCACCTGAATGTCATTGGTAACTTCCTCAATGATCTTAGACTGCTTTATATGCTAGTGTTTGAGAGAGAATATGTAAACAAAGCTGTCCACTTGCTGAGGGTAGATAGATTTCATGCTTAATTTCACACAATGATTAGAACAGCATTATTTTAATCAATTACCTGAGGAAGTGATCATCTCTGGTTTAGCCTGTAGGGATGATTCCAAGTTCTGGAGACTATATCCAGACAGTATTTAGTAGTAAAGTCCCTGTCATGAGAAGGAACAGATGGAATTATTAAAAGAAAAGAAATTGGCAGGTAAACTGAAATAAATTTTTTCCATACCATTAATCTGGGTAGAAATGCTTTAGGGTTTGTAGAAATTTAATAAATATGCATAAGGTGATACTTTGTGTTTCACAGCCTTTACATTTATACTGGCTTATTAAAGATTTAATTAATTTTTCTAAAAAGGGAGAGGATGCAGTCTTGCAAAAAAAATGGAGATGACAGTGTGGGTTCACAATAATTAGGGCTTCAGGGATAAAATAAAGGGTTTCTATCATTAATGAATATTAAAGCTAGTGCTGCTTTGAAAAGTTAAAAAATGACAGCATTTTACTTACTACATCTGTCTTCTGTTTATATTCTAAGCCTGGTCCTTTAATTTTGGTGATAAATGACATGCCATTTATACAACTATGGATTATAAACAAAAGTTACATAAGATATTTTACTTTCCTCATTTTGTATGTAAGCACTTTTTTTTTTACCCCCTTCCTACTCTTCATTATCCTTCAGTCTGTCTTGGCTCATTTAAATCTTAAAAACAAGTGTTTCTGGATGAAATGTATTAATATTTTCCTTTTGAAACAGCACCTCACAAAGCATTGCAAAAAGTCCTGTTCTTTAAAGTCCTTCTTTAAGTCTGTTTTGCCGTCAGGGTTCTAAAACTTTGACAATAAGTATAGCAAAGCACTTGTGGACCATGTTAGCCCATGGTCTTCAATGGTCTCTTGTATTGTTTGTGCATACCTACATGAATAAGCAAATTATATTTCCATTATCTTACTTGACTTGTAGCTTTCTAGCTCCTAGGGACAAGAACTGTCTCTTATGTTCTTCTTCAGTCCTTGCACGATTCAATTCTGCTCCTTGACTAGGATTTCTTAGCACTCCCATTAGATATATATAAGAACAATTCCTTGCCCAAAATTATTTAGGACCATAAGTGAAACCAACTATTATTCTTGTACCCTGTACAACATAATCAGGCCTATACGTCCTTTATCATTGAATAATGGAGAAGAGTAAATATTGTTCTGCAGTTTAATAAATATGTTCTATTGTGAGTTTAATACAGCTGCCACTGATTCTTTCACAGGCTTTTATTTAAAGCTTTGAATAGTGTATACTCTTTATCCATATGTTGTGTGCATGGCAGAAGCTTGTATCCTTTATACCCTCTTGACCATTTTCCAGGTCTCTTTTTCTCCCTCTGTTGTTGATTGGTGTTACTTTTAGAATATCTTCTGGTTCTCTTCCTAGAAGAAATTCCATGGTTTTCTGAATCTTTTCCATTCCCTGTGCTCCACTGAAAATTCTGGTGGTTGGATCTACTGACTGAAGGCCATGGAAATCTCATTGATTTCCATGAGAAAAGTGGGTACCTTCATGTCAGTGAGTGAAGGAAAAGGAGGAAAGAGAGGAAGGAGCAGTTAATGTTACTGTGGTCTGTGAGGAAAGATCAGCTGGCAATGGAGCTTACTCTGAGTGGTTTCTATAGTTGATCCAGGAACTGAACTCCCTCCAGCACAACTTTTCTTTAAAACCTGCAGTCTCTGTAAAGGCATTGATTTACCTCTGGTATGGAGCTTTTTGCATTCATGTTTTTAAACTGTATGTTTTCTTGAAATTTCTTGTTTTTGTTGAAATTCGTAGTTTTCGTTGTCTGAACACTGCTTCATTTGCATCTTGGTACTTCTTCCTGCTAGTCTGTTTAAATGTCATTTAGAAGTAGCAGTTCGTCTTGTGTTAACTGTATTTTTTTTTTTTTAAGTGGAAACCCTTATGTGCTTCAAACAGGGTATTTGTGTTTGTATAAATATGAAGTGCTATTTTAGTGTTACAGATTCTAGTAACTTACCCTGAAGACAGAACTGTCCATATGCAAAGTGACTTAGTCATACAACAGATTACCTCTCATCAGCCGCTTTTACAAAGAGCTAGTGAAAAAACATCTGGCCCACAAACCGTGTATTTTATTTTATAATATCTTTAAATGCTTGCACTTCTGTACACTGGTCTTTTAAACCATACGTAGCAGTATTTTTTCGGATAAATATTAAGTGTCTTTTCTCACCTTGTACCACAAAACATTAAATTAATTGGTTATTTGGCCAAACTTAATGACCCAAACTAACAATCTCTCAGGCAATTGGATGACTTCAGTCACGTCAGAATGGTTTTTGGATTGTGTGTGCAAAGCAACCCATTTGTATGGTTGATTAATATTCATCCAGTTTCAGTACTGCATATGTAACTGTGTATATATAGCGGAGAATATGTAACCACGTTGTTTTTAAATTTTATGTTTAGTATGTTTTATATGCATTTCATAATTTTATGCATTTATAAATGTTTTCTTTATTAGAATTAAATTATTTAGCACAGTAAATTCAATTCAGTTGAACTACATTCTTGGAATGGTAGATAAGTACTTATGTACCAGGAAAGTAAATTGGAAAGTAAAGCCTCATATACTTATAAATTTGAATCAGACCTGAAAATTCATAGCAAATCATGTGTTGTTATTGTAAAAGAATAGGCTTCTGTCAAATGGAGATAAAGTGTATTCTCAGGCTTTGTGTCTATAGGGATTAGGACAGTAATTGCATCTAATTTCTGGTGGTGATTTCTCCTCCCTGTGGTCACTGATGTATTATTTCACTGAAAATGCATGGGGAGGAGTTAAACTGTCTACAGTGGATTTCTTAATTCTGTATGTATTTCCTGTTACTTTTCATCTTTACACTTATCAGAATGAGAATTTTTTTCCATAATTGTTTTCTCCTAAATATAAAGGAGGAGACGGAATTAATTGTATAAGCTGAGAATTTTATTTAGGGATGCACATACACATAATGCTGATATTAATCTTTCTCCCCCTCTCCCTGTCCTCCCCTAAAAAGGAGGAAGGAAATTGTGTCACAATGAATGGCACATTTCTGTAGAAAAGGTATTTTTTTAGTGTCCAGTTCATGAAATACGAAACCCTGACTCCCTTGAACAACATGGACAATGGATTATGCCAGACTAAATTAGAACGAGCTGATAAATGTTACCCACTTTTTCTCAGACACCTTTTTAAGACTATAAGAAGATTCAACAATGAAAACCTCCACAGTTGACCTATGTGAATGTTCCTGATTGGCATTTTTTCTTGTAATGAGGTGATTGATTGTTTGGTCTTGCGTGCTGGATGAGTGTTCACCAATTTTTGTTGCTAAACGTATTGATGAGCTTTGCATTTATTTATCAGATCTTAAAATTGTTTTTAAGCCTCTACAATATTCTTCTCAGTAGTAATTATTGTTGATCTAACAAAAGTAAAGTATCACCCTCTTGCTACCTTTCTGCTCCCCGGAGTAAGCTTATTGAAGATTTTTTTTTCTTACTTGGTCTTTGACTAGTTATTTAACTTGTCTCTTAGGTCATCTTTATAAATGCCTTTGTGATGGTAAATATACAAATGGATAGATCAGAACTGTTATTTGCTTTTTGGTGAATTACTGCTTCAGTTTTCATGGGTTTTCCTTTCAATAGGAAGATAGGACTGTTCTAGTTTAGACCATTGTGCTATTGTATAAAAGAATAATAGCAATGCATCCTATCTTTTAAGTAAAACGATTATTCCATTTTGTGCCTGGACCTATTTGGTGTCTAACTTTGCTAGTTCATTATCATGGCACATGGTGCAGCATTTGTGGGAGAACTATGGAAGTGGCTCTCTTACAGTTTCATGGGAGAAAGTGCAGCACTGAAGACCTCCTCACTCATAAAAGCAAACTTTTTGTAGGGA
>NW_009954107.1:3420919-3434469 GCF_000747805.2 Chaetura pelagica | reverse complement strand
AGGGAAACTGTTTCTGTAGATTCCTGAGGCCATAAAATAAGGTTCTGAGGTGCAATTTTTTTCTCCACTCTAATTTTTAAAAATAGGTAGAATGGGAATTGAAAGTGGGGTGCTGGAAGGTGGCATGGTTAGCTAGTATGCTAATATTGACCTTAAAGAGTGCAGATTTCAAAGCTAGAACATTTAAATGTAAGTTGAATTAGTTGTCCTGTGTTTTTTTTCATCTAGCTGCTACCTAAGACAAGACGCTGCATAAATTTTATTCACATGCAAATAGATGTGGTCTTTAAAGATAATGCAGCTTTTGACTTTAATAATTTTTCACTGTTTATCCTTAATGGAGTTACTTTAAATACAAAGCTAGTGTTCTTTTCCTCAGAATGTTACTGAAATGCAAATGGTGAGAACTGGGAGAATACAAGGATATGTAATTTGTATGCTCAGTTTCTTCAGCGTTTTGTAGGAGTGCACTATCTGATGTGGATGAGGCTGACTTCTGGCTTAAGCTGGTACACCCTCTGTTACATCCTTAGGGTGGTGGATTTAGGACTTCTGGATAGATTTGGGTGCTTGTAGGTAATCCGGAACTGTGATGTCTCTTCTGCAGTGGAAAAAACATAATTAGGGAAAGTGCTTTACGGAGTTATCCTGCCAATTGCTTTGAAAGCAAATCTCTGGAATAGGTCTGTGGAATGTCATGCTTCCTTTCTCCTTACATATTTTTTCATTAATCTACATAAGCTCCTTAAATCAACCACAAAAACCAAACTCCTCAATATTTTTTCTTTACTTTTCTTCTTTGTCTTGAAACACCTTACACTGCAAAAGCATGAATATTCTCTCTGTTTTCCTTAACTTTATGTACAGAATAACCACTGTCCTATACTGAGCCTGTTACAGAATTGAAACTTAGTGTTTTACTTGTTTAGGTCTTGAAATTGGCATCTTCCTCTAGCAAAAGAATAATCTACTATTTTTCTGTGTGTGTGTAAAATCTGCAGTTATTTTTAATCCTGATATCTCTAGACTTGCCAGAGGTAAGAGCTATAATTTTTGTGTAGTGATATTAGTGATGATGTTTTACATATTATTTATTTCTTTTCTACCATGTGTGTACATTGGAGGCTTAATCCTATGGATACTTGGGCTAATGGGTAAAAAACCTGAAGAACACTTGGAATTTTAAGGAAGAAATGCAGCTTGTATCTGTAATAGGTATTTAGAAGAGGTTTCAGTATCTTTAATAATGTTTTCCACTCTAAAGACCGATAAGTATTATGCCTACAACTTTTTGATTATAGTCTTTGAAATTCTTAGTTTTTATATGGACTAGACTGGGCATAATTAGATATCTTACTTCAGAAAGTAGCTAATTGGCTTGTCTCAAGATAGTTTATCGCATATCACCACCACATCTTTCCTCTGCCATTAGTCTTTTAGTGCACTTACTGTTCAGTTGCTGTGAAGAGGCAGATGAGAAATTCAATTTTATTTTTCCTAGTTTCCCATTGCGCAAGGTAACCTTTCTTATTAATAGTAAGGGTGTCAATAAGGAATAGGCACTTGAGAATCCTCATGGTAATAACAAAAAAGGTAAATCCATTTGCCTATGTGATTTTTAATTTTTTTTTTATATGTTTTGGAAGGTGAAGTAACAAGCGTGTGCTCATACTCAGAATGTTTATCAGCTAGATGCTTTATGTGGGCTCTAGATCAACTTAACTGGTCTTTATGTGTATCCATAAGAGCAACTTATTCATAAGAACTCTGCTGATTTATTTAGTTAAAGGTCATTTAGCTTCCTCTGAAATTCTTTCCTGTTATATACTCTCATTTTAACTGTTACATAATTACAAAGTAAGATAAAGTACTGCTATATTCCTTGATGGAGAAATAACAGAAAAATAATTAAAAATTGCATTCATTGATCTTAAGGGGGGATTCTATCAGAATTATTTCAGGATGTTCGAAGTCTCATTGTTTTCCTGCCTTAAGCCATCATATTTTTGATAGCTAAATAGTGTTTAAATGCCCTTATAGCAGTTTAATTTCTGTCCTTTTACACCTCTTAATTCTGGTTTACTTTCACTCATTTATGGAATCAAATAATCTCTGATCTTTATTCTACTTACTATGCATTTTAAATGGTTGTTGAACTAATTTATTCTTAGCTTTCTTCCAACAGGATATGCTCCTGCCCCTTCCCAGATTGTCTTTATAATCTAACTCACTGTCAAGTCTTGATGACTTTTCCATAGCTAGTGGTTCATGAACTTCTTTTAAAAGAAAATTGTTTTCATTGTGGCAGTTCAGTAATTTGTTCTATACTTTCAGTGATTGAAAATACAGCATCTCTATTTTACCTTCGTGTTGGAAATAATTTAGAAAATTGAAGAAAAGTAAGAAAGATCTTTTTTAACATTGCCCATAGTTCGGTTGTCTTGTTTGATTGCTGAGTAAGTAGCACAGTACTTCAGGGCTTCAAGGATTTGGTTTCTGGTGATTCCACAGTGAAGAGAGCTCAGCTATCCAATGTCTTTGTAAAATGTCTTTCTAGAATCACTGCTTATAGTGAGTGAGAAGGCCTACGTGGCATTTGAGTTTTTAATTTTTTTTTTGAGAAAAAATGCAGTAATATAATGAATCTTTGTTACTCTTTTGGCTTTTTGTCCCCTTTCAAATTGTGATTTGTTGCCATCATTCTACCAAAGGAAAATCAACTTAGCATTTCTGAAGTGATTGACCTCTGTGTGCTGTTACCATCGTCATTGCTTTATCAACTTTTAATCTAAAATCTTGTCTTTTCATAAACATGCAGAGTACTGTTTGGGCAAGGAGTAAGGGAGGAAAGAGTATACTAATTCAATAGAGCTGTGTATATATCACTAGGAAAGGAAGAGTCTTTCCAGTAATGTGTATTTCTGCATTATCAGGAAGCAGGGAACAAATAGCCTCAGCATTTGTTTTTAAAAAAAGGTACCAATTTATTATTTTTTTTTTTTGCTATCTGCTGTTTCAGGTCTCCTTTGCTCTAGACGTTACTTATTCTTTAGAGCAGAATTTGCTTTATACTCATGAAGAACAAAACGTGCATGCTTCAAATATCTTGCTTTCCATCTGATGTTCTGAAATTGAAAATGTTCTGGGGAAGTGCTGAGAGAGTGTATATCCTAGAGAGATGAAGGCTCAGGGGGGATCTTACCAATGTATATAAATAACTAAAGGGTAGAATGTCTAGAAGACAGAGCTGGAGCCTATTCATTGCTGTCCAGTGACAAGACCAATGGCAGTGGACACAAACTGAAAAACAAGGGCTTCCATCTGAACCTCAGGAAACACTTCACTGTCAAGATGACTGAGCAACTGCAATGGTTGCCTGGGGAGATTTTGAGCTCTCCCTCCTTGGACACACTCAAAAGCTGCTTGGATATGGTCCTAGGCCCCAGACTCTAGGTGGCTCTACTTGAGCAGGTTGGACTAGATGACACTCAGAGCTAACTTTCAACCTCAAACATTCTGTGAAATTGATCTAGAATTGCAAACTGAATCTACAAGCAGACTAGTTAAGAAATACAGACTGTTTTCTTCAAGTTCAGACCTGAAGTCAATATTCTAATTGCCTTTCTTTTATCCTAAAGCAACAGCAAATTCCAGTTAATGCAGACTTTTGTATTTTGTTCCAGAGTTGTCCTATGGATACAGAAAGTATTACAGGACAGCTTATTCTGTTGTATTGTTAGTTGTTTTGGTTTTGTTTTTTTAAAGGATTATACTACTTAAGTTATTTCCATTTTTCCCAAAGCAGCATCTCATTCTGTATAAAGTACATAAGCTACCTGCCCTGGTAAATAGAAAAATACTTAGGATATAAGCAACTTGTTCCTGGATCACTAGGTTCTTATGTCTCTGTAACACTGTCTTTTTAAAGATAGTTCACTTATTTTTAAGAGATTCAGCTGAACAAAATAATTTGCAATAAAGTTGACAGAGAACAGTTGATTATATAGCACTGTTTGGAGAAATGTCCAGCTTCACAAATAGTGCTTGAGAGTAATCAAACAGGAATAGAATTCAAGAAGGAGATACCTCACTTTTATATTTTCAAAGACACTTTGGACTCTAATCAGTAGGAAAAAACAGATGACATTTGGAGGAAGAGGGGACAAATAGATATGTCTTTCTGTATTATTGAGCCTTTACTTTTAGTGGAGAAATACCATTTCTTCAAAAGATCTCAATATTTTAAACTTGCTGGTTTCAGGAAACACTAAACAATGAAAGGAAAAAAGTTACTTTATTTTAAAAAGTATGCACAGTATTGATAATGTGTCTGAGAAGTGAATATTCTTTTAGAAAGGGAAAGGTACACAATAATAGTTCCTGAATTGCTTTTCAGTAGTTACTTCATAATTCTCCAATGTAAATTCAGCCAGGCTGCTGAATGCTGTGAGATGAGCATTGCGGCAAGTTGAACTTAATAAAAAATCTTGGAGGGTGTGTGGAAGAATTTCTATAACTGAGAAGAGTAATAGCAAAGAGTTTAAAAGGCTGTTTAAAAAAAAGTTTAGTATTAGCTAAAACTCAGAAGTATTTGAAAATGGCAGGCTGAATGTACTGTCGCAGGTGCCTTGATCAGTAGCTGAGACATGATTACTGGATTTAGAAAGATTATTTCATATGAAATACATATAATAATTGTGCATAGAATTAACTTGAAGTATATGATTTAAGGCACACCTTTAGTACTCTAGAAGGTTAAGTTCATAACAAGTTTCGATGATTCTGAAGATTCTGAATACTGAAAAAAAGTGTCATTTAGAATTAGAAGGTTAATAATTGTATTATTCTGTTGAAATATCTTTGCTAGAATGATGTTAGTTTTAAACTTTTTTTTTTTCTTCTTTGTTTTAATATTTTGCTGAGGATTTTCTCCCATCTTTTAACTGAGAATATTCACGATATTTTTGCTAGGTCACCCTGAAGTTTTTTCCACTGAGAATAAATGGAACTTCTTTAGCCTTTCTGTATAAACAAGTGCTCTTGGAATCATCCTGGTTGTCCTATATTATGCTCTCCTGAGACTAATATCCTTTCAGTGTAAAGGTGACCTATGCAAAATGTACTTTGAGGTTTAGCTGATGCTTTTGTTGTAGTCTCTTTAATTCATAATTCATCCTTTTTATAGTTCTCATTATGGTTTTAATTATTTCCAAGCTTATAGAAAAATAATAAAATAAAACAGTAGGGAAAAAGCCTATAGTAGTATAAGGCATCTTACTGAGGTTTATTTCTATAAACTCTTAAAGGATTTAACTTGTTTTTATTTAATGCAGTATAGTAGGGATTCTCTTTCCTGAGGTAACTGTGTGTTTGTTTACAGTACTAGAGTTCTACTCTGTAATTCACATAACTGGCTTTACAGAATTAATTTAAATTATGTGAACTTTATAAATACTTACATTAATGAAAAAATAACATTTGTGACAAATTGTGAACATTTTGAAAAATATTAATTACAAAAAAGGTTGACTTATTTTGACTTAAATGTTCTAATTTGGATTGTAGTCCATGACAATTAAGGCTCTTTAAAAATTAACTGGACAAAATACATCTGTGTAAACCATTACACCAGGTTACTTTCCATCTAGTGTTTTCTACAGTGGCAAAAGTATTAATGTTACTACTGTGTTGTATAATCAGAAAATGACAGCTCTGTGTAGTAGGAAATCAACCAATTTTAATTTTTTTAAATTGCTGATAGAGTAATTTGCAGGCTAAAATAAAAGATCTCAGTACTTTTAGTTCTCTGTTCATTTATCTACTTGGTCATAAAAGGACATTTTTAGGCTTAGTGTAGACTGTTTTGCATAAAGATGGAAATCAGTGTCTGATTCCAAGAAGCAAATCCTCAGTCACAGTTAAATAACTTCAAGCCAATGGAGCTTTATATAAAGTCAGTCATACTGTGCCAGTTTACATAGGTCCTCAGTTATGTTCAGGCAATGGTTTTTTTGTAAATAAATAATTTGAAAGCAGGGAAGAAGTACCCTAACAGATGCATATATATTAGTGGTTAGCAATATTTACATTAATTCATGCTCTTTTGTTGTTGTTTTGGTTTTCAATTAAAAAACAGCATTTGAAAGATCGTGGAAAGCTGTAGAGTAGAGGAGAGGAAGACAGGGAAGGAAACATTTGCAGTACCACGGCCATTCTCAATAGAAGAATTAATCTACGACCTTGTGACTTACAGAAAAGATGTACTAGGCTTCCAATGCCTCCATGATTTGATAGAAACATTAATTTCTGCTACAGAAAAGTTTGTTGCTCGCTGGAATATCCAGACACTTAATCATGGTGTTCTCCATTAGGTGTTGGGTTTCTTGTGTGGTGAGTCAAGAAAGTGTATTTAACAAAGTCTGTAAATCTAACATGACCTGTAGTTTCTGTTTCTGATTATAGACTAATTCAAAATAGGGAATAAATACTTTGGATAAAGCTAATGGTGCTGTGTATCTGTCTTTGAAGACAAATAACCTTTGGTAAAAGTGAAATATGTTTAAAGGTTTTGTCAGGTTCAAGAATAACCTAGGGAGTGTTGAGAAGAAGATTAGTGTTCTAGACAGATTAAAGAAATTACTCATTCTTAGCACCTTCAGGTTCATGAGCCATGTGAGGCTTGTGCAGAGAAGTCATTATCTATCTTCTCCCTTTTTAGTGTGTAGGGTTTTATGTAAGCACGTAAAATTACCTGAGTATATGCAAGTATTGTTTGTCAAGGTTTACAAGTGATAAATTTTTTAATACATGTTCAAGGATACTGACATATTGGTAGTGTAAATTACATTTATATGAAGGCATCAGGTGAACAAGGGACAACAGAGGAAAAAAATTACTAATTTTGAATAGGCTGTTACGTTTTGAATGTTAATTCCACTGTCTTTCTGCTATGAATGTAACAGAGTCAGTAATTACATATCTATGAACATTTACATTTTTAGAAGAGTTAACTAGTCTTAAAACATAGTGCTGAAATTCATTTATTAAAATAACAATTTTAGAATCACAGAATTTTTTGAATTAAAGATCATTGAATTCTAACTCCAACACCTTCCACTAGAACAGGCTGCTCAGAGCCCCATCCAACCTGCCCTTGAACACCTCCAGGGATGGAGCCCCCACAACATCTCTGGGCAGCCTGTTCCAGTGTTTCACCACCCTTACACTGAAGAATTTACACCTGATCTCTAACCTAAATCTCTCTTCTTTCAGCTTAAACTCAATACCCCTTGTCCTCTCACTGCAAGCCCCTGTAAAAAGACCCTCCCTAGCTTTCCTGTAGGCCCCCTTCAGGTAATGGAAGGCCCCTATGAGTTTTCCCTGGAGCCTTCTGTTTTTCAGACTGAACAACCCCAGCTCCCTCAGCCTGTTCTCATAAGAGAAGTGCTCCAGCCCTCAGATCATTTTTGTGGCCCTTCTCTGGGCATGTTCCACCAGGTCCACATCTTTCTTCTGCTGGGAGCACCAGATCTGGTCACAGTATTCTAGGTGAGGTCTCACCAGGGCAGAGTTAGAGGGGCAGAATCACCTCTATTGTTCTGCTGGCCACACTTCTTTTGATGCAGCCCAGGACATGGTTGGCCTTCTGGGCTGCAACTTCACATCGGTGGCTCATGTCCAGTTTTTGATCCAGTAGTAGCCCCAGGTCCTTTTCCACAGAGCTGGTCTCAAGCGTGACCTCCCCCAGCCTGTATGCATGTCTTGGGTTACCTCAGCCCAGGTGTGGGACCTTGCACTTGGTCTTGTTGAACCTCATGAGATTCTCCCGGGCCCACTTCTCTACCTTGTCCAAGTCCCTCTGGATGGTATCCCATCCCTCTGGCATATTGACCACACCATCCAGCTTGGTGTGATCAGCAAACTTGCTGAGGGTGCTCTTAATGGCATCATCAACAGTGTTAAGATATTAAACAACACTGGGCCCAGCACTGACCCCTGAGGGACGCCTCTTGTCACTCTTTTCCATCTGGACTGCAACCATCTAGCCAGTTCCTTATTCACTGAACAGTCCACCCATCAAACCTGTATCTCTCCAATTTAGTGACAAGGATGTTGTGGGGAACTGTGTCAAAGGCCTTACAGAAATCCAGATAGGTGACATCCACTGCTTTTTCCTGGTTGACTGATGTAGTACTTCATTGTAGAAAGCCAAAGTAGTACAGATAGTTTCTCTATACTATTATTCTTAGTGTAACTAAAGACTGAAAAAGACAGTTAAAAGAATTTGGAATTTAAGCTACATAGATCAGATTGAGAGATTTATAAGATACTTAACAGGCCTTATCAGTGCAGCCTTGTTTTTTTTCACAGTGAGTATTGTCCTGAAATAATTACCTACAAAGCTAAAATTTCTTGGATGTGATGCATGTAAGTGAACAAAGCTGACTCTTCATCAGGGATTGTCATCAGTCTACATTACCTGGTTTTCTTACACATAAAGGAAATGTGAAAGTCAAGCCACCTCGTGTTTTTTTTTATTATTACTTGCAGCATCATAATTTAAGAAATACTCAACTAAATCTGAGGTTAATTTATCTCCAGTAGCAAATAAAGTATCAAATAATTAATTAGAAGCTCTTTGCTTTATTTCTTTCACTACAGAAACTGTGAATTTGAACTACTGGACAGAATTTGAAATTTTTGTCAGGAAAGGGGAATGACCAGTGCTTCAGCCTTACTAGTTATCAATAGTAGATTGAATCCCAGCCTATTTACTTTTTGAGGGCTTTTCCTGGTACCAGTATCATCTTACAGATCTTGACCTTTTCTAAAGCTGAAGTTTTCTGTGTTTACATGTTTAGTAGTACTCAGGCTAGTTTGGATACTGAAGCTTTGAGTAGTATTGCAGGGGCTTCATTCTTTGCTTTTTTTAAGTAGCTCTTTATGTCTAAAGTTACCTGTGTGATGTTATTCTGATTGAATGTGAAGTGAATAAAAGGAGGTCTGAAGAAGAAAGTTAATTCAAAATATATTTTCAGTAATGTAAGCCCATCAGAAATATGTTTGTATGATAAAGACAATCTGAGGAAACCAGAACCAAGGAGGGACATCTCTTTACCACACTCCAGCTGCTTTGCTATGATGTGTAATTCCCAGATAAACAATTCTGAATCAACAAGTATTTAAATATTTTGTTTGTTTGTTTGTTTAAAAAAGGGGGTCTCTGTTGACAATGTCAGTGACATCCATTGGACAGATAGAGCAAACAGCATTATGGAAAATCTGGGTGGGTTTTTAGTGTGAGTTTGGGTTTTTTTGGATTTGTTTTCACTAGAGATATGTGGTTTTATTTGGGCCAAAAGAAATTTAGAAAATCTAGCCAAGGAAGATTAACAGTTGAGTGAGACAAAATGTATGTATGCAGGGTGGTTGTTAATGTGTTTAGGCTTTGTCTTGTAGGCACTGTGTCTTGGGAGAGTGAATAAATAGAATAAATAGAGCTGTGTTTTGAGTAGCTAATCTGCTTGTCACAGAGTATGAAAGGGAAAGCTTGTAGATGCCAAGCTCTGTTGGGTTCAGGAGCAGAGAAGGAGATACGGGGGATCACTGGGAAGCAATCCCTAATAGGGAATTGCTTCAGGTGCAGATGCCAGAAGCTGGGCCTGGCAGAATCTTTGGTTTCATAACTTGTCATAGTTTGCCTATGTTTTTGACAGGCGGCTTAGTTGTTTCATCACATCACGGAAAACTGAGATCTATAGTAGATGAACTTTATTGTTTTGCTTTGCTTTTGATTCAATTATATGGACAGCTTCAAGTAGAAAAGTCTTTTGTTAGCCATAGGAACAGAATTATTTAGAATTGCTGTCCCAAGCAGCTTATTTCAGTGGGCAGTGTTCATCTGCTTAATGAGATTGAGGCCAAAATGTGAATGACTCTGCCCTTACTCCAGAAAAAAAATAGAAATTGTCATGGATAGTCTCTTTATGGATAAAACTTTGTCCTAAATAAAGAATTACTTTCCTTGTTGCATCAGAAAATTTCTGGATATGGAATGTTCTCATTTACATTTCTAAGGGTTTGAAAACATTTTAGTTTTGAAAAAATGCTGTTGTGTCATATATTTTCAGTTGTTACAAAATTATGTTGGAACAGCAAGTAATATGGTTTTGTTTGTTTTGCAGATACTAGCCTTCCTGCTGTTTCCACACATAGATCATACATGTTATTTTATCCTTCCTGGGACATCAGCTAATAAAAATAAACTAATGATACATTACTGCCTCTTCACCTGTTGATTTAAATGTTCTCTATGCTTTTATCAGTAGGCTGTTATCTGTTTATCCTTTTGTAGTTGCATACAACAAAAATTTTTTATTATTATGCATGAGAGTAATAGGGAAAATTCTGCCTTTTGTTTCTAAATATGTTCTGTCATTTTTCCTTCTCTTTTCAACACTGTTCTTTTACATGAGGGAAAACATTTGACTGGAGATAGAGATTATAGTTACACCTTTATCCAACAAACTGGCTTTCTATACACTTTTATCTTGAAAACTTGTTATTTTTTTTACAAAAATGTCAAAGTTGCATTCTGAATTATGAAACCCATAAGGCCAGTCTGTTAGCTTGAGAATTTATTGAAAATAAGTATTTTCCCCTTTTAACAGACAGTTAAACAGGTCAGTTTTCTGAATGCAGTGTTAGAAAAAGAAGTGCTTTTTTGACCCAAAGCTAAAGTAGGCAGTGGGACTGTTGGGATGTGCCATATATTTTGAGCACAGGTACTCAATTTAAAAATAAAATGCACAGCTGAAATGGAAACTTATTTAATAGTAGATTTATGTATTTCATTTCATTTTTAAATGAGATTAGGAAAAGGTTGATTACTTAAGCAGTAGTTTATTGGCAGCAGGATTCCTAGTGAAACTTTATATGGGACTTCTCTCAGTAAGACTCTTCCAATATCACTGATTGTTTTGTAGAAACAAATTACACATCAGTAATGGAGCTAATTTTTTTTTCCTCCCCTCTTTTCTCTGTCAAGATCGTACTTTTCCTGTAATACCCTTAATGGTATTTTATGGTTTTCTATTTATTTTCTCTGAATAAAGAACTGTTCTGAAAATTCTTTAATTTTCTGTATCAAGTAGGATATTACGCATCATTCCTGAATTAATTTAAAAGTTATGTTGTCTTATTAGTTCTCTTTGGTTTATGTTTTTGCTCCATTTATTAATGCTTTTGGAAAGATGAGTACACATCCTTTTTAGCTCCTTATGTTTTATTGTGCTTTACCAACTGGAGTGCTCATGCAAAACCAGTGAATTTTTTGAAATGAACAGAGAGATTTAATCCAGGCACTGCTAATCCAAGGAAATCTTACAAATGAGTAGGCTTCATTTTTATATAATCTACTTTATGATTCCTTTTAATAAAAGAACTTAGGAAATACATTTTTGAAGGAAAACTGCCCAAACGGTAATATATGTTTTAATTAAAAAAAAAATAAATAAAAAATGTGTTAGTTGCTTCATTGGTATTCTCATAATGCACAAAGCTGTAATCTCTCTGCATTTTGGTTTACAAATCTCAGCTAAATTCTGAGAATAGGAATGAAAACCTAGAAGATTTTTGAAAGGCTTTATAGGGTTAAATAAATATTGCTGTCTGAGAACTGCTAATGATTTACACTGATCAAAGCTTCTTTTGAGCACAAACTTCTGATGGCCAGGTGTGCCTTATAAGGAGCTCCAAGGGATATCTTCTCATCTTCTGCTAATTTTTATGATGGAAGTTCTGACAGGCAAAATATATCTGACTGACAATATTCTGTTGTGATTTTTACTAAGTAGAGTAACAGGATTCTGCATTTTCTAAACCTTCAAGTTTTTAATCAAAGTTAAATTATTGTGCTGTTATCCTGTATTTAGACAACCAGCCTTATTCTATTCCTTTGCCTTCAGTAGCAACCTGTTTGATTTAATTTCATGTATCCTTTCTGTTTAAGACCACATTGAATTATTTTTCTAAATACTAAAAAACTTACTTGTCTACACAGAAGAATAAATTGTACTCCCAATATTCTTCATAAGTCTGTAGGAGCCCTGAGGATATAAAGGCAGGATACAGGTATAAAGTACTTAAGTTGAAGCTTAAATATTCCACATCCTTGTCCTCAATTGCAGAATCTATTGGCTGAGAAGGTGGAACAGCTGATGGAGTGGAGCTCAAGACGCTCGGTCATCCGCATGAATGGAGACAAATTCCGAAGATTTGTGAAGGCTCCACCTCGTAACTACTCAGTGATAGTGATGTTCACTGCTCTCCAGCCGCAGAGACAATGCTCTGTTTGCAGGTAATTTATACTGTAGTGATGATTTTCACCTGTATTAAATTATAGTTGAATGAAAGGTGCACAATAGAGGAAGACTTTCTCTTTTAAAAATCTGCTATATTTTATTATCTGTCGGCCATGGTCTTTCCAAAGACATTTTGCAACAGCAGTGATTCATTACCATTTAATGATGTGACACTTCACAGAGTTCTTCAATTAAGAGATGTCCAAGGCTCTGATGCAGATATGAGTCACCCTGGGATTTCACAGCTTTGGGCAGTTCTTACATACAGGCACCGTTTTCCACAAGAAAATGCTTATTGTGGAGTATTGTCTGTCACTGCACTTTGATATGTTCTGGTGACTCCTTTTAGAATATATATTAAAGTGGCTCTAATACTCTTCTCAGTTCAAGATCTTTCTCTACAAGTTCCCAGTTCAATAAGTTAATCCAAAAATTACTAATGATAGACATGAAAATAGGGCCAAGGGACCGAAAGGTAGTCATGCACTTAATTACCTTGCTAGATGGGAAAATGAGGTAATAAAACACCCTTCGGCCAAAGTATGCATTAGAAATTATTGTGTTTAGTAATAGATGAGATTATTGTGCAGGGAGTTCTAAACAGTATTTAAATAGCAGAATACTCCATAGAACTATGATATACATAAACTGTATATGAAGAAGTATAATTTCTTGGCTTTTAATTAGGTGGACTTTAAACAACACTCAAAGCTGGTAAATGTAGCAGCTTGTTAGAATTCTTAGGTGTTGGAATGTGACCTTTACAATAGAAATTTTAACTTGTGTGCCTGTAGTTAATACACTCTTTTTAATAGATTTTACTATAAATTTTTTTGTCAGTTAGTGAGTTTTTAGGAAGAGTACATAAATTCCATTCCCTTGAGATTCATCCTCCATATCTTAACTGTGAAGATGAGAGAGTAGGTACAGAAGCTTTCCAACATTCCTAAGCCAAAGGAATTTTTTCTTTAAAACTGGCAGCACATGGTTGCTGTTATTTCTTCTCTGTGTTGCTAAGTGTGAAGGACCAGGTATTTCCTTACACGAACATGAAATGTCCTTTGAGTCAGCCGACAAAACTGACTTAACACGGTGTCTCCACGCGGCGCTGAACCCCCTCTGTGTGTGTGGGGGGGGGGGGCAGCTGCTAACGGGGAGGAGGCGCGGGCGGCAGGCGGGGGGAGGGAA
>NW_009954107.1:3413231-3420889 GCF_000747805.2 Chaetura pelagica | reverse complement strand
CCCCCCGCCTTTCCCGGCCGTCCGCTGCCGCCCGCCCCCGCTGCTGGGAGCTGCCCTGCTGCAGAGCTGCTCCGCTGCCTGCCTGCCCGCTCGCCGCAGAGCCGCGCCGCCGCCGCTGCTGGAGCCGCAGTCCCAAAGTCCCGGAGCTCGCTGCCGCCGCCTGCCTGCCCGCTGCCGCTGCTGCCAAAAGTCCCAGCGCCGCTGAAACCGCCGCGTTTCCAGGGTCTGCAAACAGCCGTGCCGCAGCTACGGGGGTGGGGGGGGGGCGACCTGCGCTTGGAGTGCCCACAGCCTCTTTGCTACCCAGCTCATCCTACCTGCACTGCCGCGTGGTGAGACAATTCCGGCTACCCCAGCTTATAGGGGAAAGTATAATCCAGCCATTCGGGCATATCCCTCCCCTCTCCTTCCCTCACTTAAATAAGATGTGTAACTAAGGTGTACCCATATATGTTTAATGTGTTGTAATCACTCCTTTTGAACCTCCTGCCCCAAATTGCTTTGTTTTCCCCACAATAAACCGTGCATTTCTTTAGAAATATTAGTAAGCACTGAGCAAGTTATTCACTCGAAAAAGTCAGGGCATAAGCCCCTGTCTCCTCTGTGTGAGGCGATACCCACGTGTGGATCTCTCAGCAAATCCTGATAAGTTAATACACTCCAATAAGGAGATATAATAGGTCACGGATCGTGACACTAAGGTTCAACTTTAGGAGATGAAGTATAAGTTGAAAGCTTACCATATTGTTTTAAATAATTCCTTACTTTTCTTTTGAGTAGATAAAGCTACAGGAGATGCACTAAGTTGCGCTTTAAAAGTGTCAGTTTATTCATCATTATAATGGCATTAACAACTGCCTTCGGTTTTGCACATCTCTTTTGTAAGGCATTTAAAAACAATGCAAATATTGCTGTTGTTAAGGAGCTCAGTTTTGCTTGCAACTATTTTTTTTTTTTACTGTACTGAAAAAGTCCTATCAAACCTCATTCTGTAATATGCGAGGTTAGTCATTCATGTACAGAAGTAACTGAAAATCTTTAAGCATAAAATGAGGGAAAAAATCAAAATGCTTCTTTCAGTTGGGGTTGTTTAAAGAAGTGTGAAGTTGTGATCCACTTTTTCATCTGAAATAAAAGGAATTTAATGAGTTTGATTTTACTGCACATAAAACCATTATCAGGAAAATCGACATTTTCAAATCAATGGCTAATTAATGGATGGGAGCACTGAAAGGGTGTACAGAACTGAAATGCGTGCAACTTTGCCTAAAGAAAAAATAGATTTTTAACTTGATCTGTAAGGTTTTGTGGGAATGTTTTTGTCAAAGATTTAAGTTAACTGTTACTCATGAAAATATTTTCAGAACAATTGAATACAAAAAGATCAATGTCATATTCCAAATGCAAAAAAACACTTAGAGAGAAATACTTTACTCTAAATAACTTAGTCACTAGAATTAGTACTTTTTCCTTCTGTAAAATTGAGTTTGGTTAATTATGCACTACAGAATTATCTAAAAAAAGAAAAGAAAAAGGTTTTGTCTTTTTCCTCTGTTGGCTAGATTTGACATTTCAGTATTTTGTCTCCTAAATGTCCAGTTTATAAAGAACAGGGGAGGATTATTTTCAAAAGGGGAAAACAAAAGATATATCTCTGCTGCTGTTGCATAAAGCTACATCAAATACAAAGCATGAAAAACATTATACAAAAAAAAAAAAAAGAAAAAAAAAAGAAAGAAAAAGAGAAATAACATGGCTTATTTAAAGTGAATGCAAAGTCAGTTTGGTCATCCCAGTTCTCTGCCAGCTAATAACTATTGTGGCTGTCCATTGCTAAGAAGTAGCATAGTTTGGATGTTGTCTGGAAGGCATGAAGGAAAGATTTCTACTCCACCTCACCTCACCCTTCACCCTCACATCCTTTTTAAAGCTGGAGAAATTCCAAATTTTGGATAAAAGTGGATTGATGTGATCTTAGCCAACGCTTCTAAAACACTTTCAGGCATGATATTTAAACATTTTTAAACACTTACCCAGGATCTACATATGGAACACTGACCATACCCTTCTCAGAGAATCTAAGACTTTTCTATGTGCAGCAAAGAGAGCATTGTTACATAAATCACTTAACAGTTATGATTTGTGAAAGTATATGGAAGAAATACCAAATTACTCTTTAAATGCCGTGTATTAAGAAGTCCCTGAGACTCCAGATATTTAGATTAAACTTTTATATGTAAAAAAAAAAATACCCTTTGAGTCAAAGGAGTTGATCTTTTTTCAGTAAAACAAAAACATTGTGTGTTGTGTAGGTATTCTCTAGCAAAAGTTACTTAACATAAGATCTTTTTTTCCAGTGCAATGAGATGGGTTTCTTTATCATTGCAGGAGATGAATACATAATCTTATTATCATTTTGAGAAAAAATTAAACATTTTTGAATGCTTTGGTGGCCAATTATTTTTAAATTTACCTGTTCATCCAATGCTAAGCTTGTTTGTTGTGAATGCTTCCTCCCTGGAAGTCTTTGAGGCCAAGTTGGATGGGTCTTTGAGCAACCCGGTCTGGTGGGAGGTGTCCTTGCCCATGCAGGGGGTTGGAACTAGATGATCTTTTAAGGCCCCTTTCAATGCAAGCTATTTGGTGATTTGATACCTTGTATTGTTGTATTTAATTCTTTCTTTTTACTTAATTTTACTTGATTTGTTTCTAATTTTTCACAGTGTCCCTTTCCAGTATATACTTTTGAAACTTAGAAATCATAGTCTGTTTATTCTTTGCCCAAAATGAATTAGACTGATGTATAGGTTTTTTAAAAAACAACTAGCAGTTTGTTGTCTTTGAGACAAGAGATTGGTTCTGTATTCATTATAATGAAATATTTTTACAAACTATGGACTGAAAATATACCAGTAGACTATCTGAATGAATCCAGTCCTAACATATGAAGGCTTCCATAAACCAACAGCTCTGTATAGATGTTAGTGTCTCTAGTCATGCCTCCACAGCGTTTCTCAAGAAAATTGTCTTTGTCCTAAAGCAGAATTTGGAGTACAACATTTCCATCGGGCTTTGTGGAAAAGCAAGTTTAAAGGTTCAATTTTCAGGTCCAAAAAACACTGAAAGCCATCTGATGCTTTCACAACTATGTAAGTGGTAGCAGAAATGTCTGTTTTCCTGTCAAGGTGATTATTCAGGTTCGGTGTGACGCAGCTTTTAATGAGAGGTGAATTTAGCCATAACAGATTAGATAGCCTTTGTGCTGTCAAATGTGAACTCATTGGTAGGGGTATGTGTTTCTAACAGTTGAAGATGTGGGATTTTTTTCATGCACTTTTGGAAATATGTTTGATTAAACAGTTTTGGTCCCAGAAAATGAAACTTGGTTAGTCTTAATTGACTTTACTATTCCTGGTGAATATGCTCTGCAGCGGCACACTGGAAGTAGACACTAAAGGGCACTTTGCACTGTGGCGATGAAGCAGTCTGGAATTTTTTTGCTTGTTTGGATGAACAGTCAGAAATAATCTAACTCTGAACAGTGATTCCTCAAACCAGCTTCCCATTTTCCTTTGTGATTAGGTATTCACTCAACTAGATACTTTCTGTCTGTTACCAACATCAGTCACACTACTGGAAAAAAAATACTTAGATATGTAAAGAGAACAAAAGAATGGTCACTCTGACAGCAGCATCTTCACAGAGAGGAGACTTTCTCAGCTTGTATTATGTGTTGCATCCAGGCAACCAATGACTAGTAGCTTGACTTGAAGTCATTTTTGGGTGAAAATTATCTTCCAGCTTCTCTGCACTTTCTTGCTTCTTGCAATCTGTTCTTCCATTTTTTTCTCACTACATTTTCCTAAACAGATCAGTACAATTTTATCAACCAGACTTCGATAACTGCCCATCCTTGCTCCACTGGTTATTAGCACTTTGATTTTCAGCTGCACATGGGCTTTAGCTCTAGGCTGATGAAACCATCACTGTGCTTGATTGTTCATTTTTACCACTAGCTGCTTTTTTTTTTTGTTTGTTATTGTTATACCATCTAATCACTCCATTAGCAAAATATGAGATGTCTTCTATTTTACTTTCTAATCTCTGCTTCTCTCATCTCACTGGCAAAAGCAACCATCTCTGCTTTGCATACTGGTACATAAGAGTGTCTTGTTTGTTGCCAGATGATTCAGATTTTTGTCTGGTTCATTTTTCAAATTCATTACTGGGGTGTTTTAATATAGAAGGGGTTACCTGGGTTAGAAGTAAAACTGGTCACTTGAATTTTTTCCCTGACAGTTGAAGCCCAGCAACATATTGCGTATTTTGTTTGTTTGGGGGTTTTTCTTTGGAGTAGTGTTTCTTGAGGAGACTAGAGCAGCATCAGAGGCTAAAGATAACTGAGTTTCAGTAGGTAGTGTCACACTGTACTTTGACCTGTGACAGTAGTTTGTTACGTGATAATGGCCAAACCTGTAAAAAAGTTATTTATGTATCTCTTATGTTCAAGCAACCTGAAACATGGATTTTGTTTCTCTTGCTTTCTACTATGCTTGTTCATGCATGTGAATTCCCAAATGTTTCTTTTAAAGATGTAACTGAGCCTATTTGGATCATTGCAAGTCAAGATTAAAGCCTAGAATTAGCATGATAAATGAGGAGGAGGAAAATGAAACAGAGGAAGACTATAGCAATGGCAAGTGACTATTTGTGGAGACAAACTTATAAACTGCACAAACTAAAAATTGTGTTGTTTCAATCCTGGAGAATGTTTAGTTGTATTTTACTGTGGAAGTAACAAACCCAATTCCAGATTCTTAGAAAAAACAGTTTTTCAAATACAGCATTTTTTAAGAAGAAACTAGAAATGGCTGGTAATACAGAGAAGTATGTGTAGCCAGTCATTTTTTCACCCCCATAGTGACCAGACTTGCATTTTTAAAAGCATCAGAAGTTTAATTGTATTGAAAAGAGCACCGATTACTCCCAATATCTGATGTTGTGTGTGTGTATAAATAAATATGCATGTGTAAATACATGTACACTATATATACTATATAATACGTAGGACATGAGGTAGATGCTTTCCAAAGGCTTTTGTTCTGGTTGAGTAACAAGGCTGAATTACAACAGAAATTATTAGTGGCATTTATTGGAATAAGCTTGTAGTTACTGCAGACAGCCTGCGGCAGGATGAGCTCCAAGTAAACTCCTTAAGCTAATCCCCTCTGTATTTCTTACAGGATTATATAAAGGTAAATTTTAATTCTGTATATAGTTTTTATATGTTTAAATTTGAGCTTAATGTAATTCGTGTTCCAGAAAGGGAAGAATGTAGCTGTGTTCTGCTGTTGACACAGTGTACAGAAGGAAATGACAAAACAAGAGAGAAGATTTTTTATTAACATCTACCCTGTCGATGAGACCTGCAGGAGAAGGTTTTTAATAAAGAAAAGAGGGGATTTCTGATCCTTTCGCTGTTAAAGAACATATCCCACAATACTGTTTTCACATAGCCTATCAAGGAGTAGATCAACAGCAAAAAGGATTCCAGCAGTCAAGGAGGTGTGAATAAACAGGATCCTGTACCTTTTAGTTTTTCACTGACTAATCAAGAGCAGGTAGTGAGAAAACCATAGGTCACTTAACTATATTGAGAGGAAATTATCTTTTGAACTTTTGTTCAAAGAAGGAACAGGAAATGTGGAAGGAGCTGTTGAAAGTTCTGCAATTGCTTTTCTGGTGCACTTCAGGATCTTGATAGAATTATTGATGTATCCTGTTTAGCAAGGCAGTGGTCACATTTTATTATTTTTTTTTAACTTCACAGCTTCTACAAAATATGATCTTGTAGCTTTTTTTCATCTGAAGAATATTGGAAACTTCATGGGATGCTGCAAATAGAATAGCATGGATTTTAGCTTGTTTTCTCCAATTATAGATACCTAGGTTGCATAAACAGCATAATTTTCAATTAGTGTCCATACTCTTTTTTATTTTTTCATGTGTGGTGAGTTTTCTGGACATATTTGTAGATTATTTAGTCCTTTTTGTCATTTTGAGTCACCCTAAACAAAAATAAATAAGCATTCTGAATTTATTATCTTCTCAATGCTTAGAAATCAAAATATATACTTAGCCCCCTCTCTTTCTTTTGGAAAACCATTAAAAATAATAATAATAATAATAATAAAAAAATTGCTATGGAGGTAAATTGCAACATTGATCAGTTTACTTTAAATAGATGGTTACAAATAGGTAGGTGACCTAGTAGTACCTTATTTGCCAATTGTGCATTTTAAAGTGTTTTGTACAGTCTACCAAAAAGCAATGTTTTATTTCTTTCATTCGAAAATAATTCCAAAGTATTTTTTATTATTTTTTAATATTCCTTTTGTGTTTTCCTTAGTATAATGTTGGGCTAACAGAATTAATGTAATTCAACCCAGACTATACAAATCTGATTATCTGCCACAGACACTCACAACATTCATCTTTTCAAATGAAACATATGATATTTGATGAGCATCTCTTGCAGTACTTTGAATTTTCTAGGTAAAAGTAATAGTATCATTCCCTTTTGTTCCGGGAACTATTTTCTATTAGCTGGTTAATATTCCTGATGTTGTTGTTAGTTCCTGTGTTGCTATTATTATGCAATACTTAAGAGGTGAGTGTAGCAGCAATAGCATTTAAATCTTCTCTGTCTATCAAAAAATTCTGTCAAACTAAAAAGGCTGCTAAAATGTTATTATTCTA
Source organism: Chaetura pelagica (assembly GCF_000747805.2). Classification (NCBI taxonomy): domain Eukaryota; kingdom Metazoa; phylum Chordata; class Aves; order Apodiformes; family Apodidae; genus Chaetura; species Chaetura pelagica. The sequence goes on along the minus strand of NW_009954107.1, from coordinate 3,414,130 downwards.
ATGAGTTCATACCAAAATAATTTCTGCCCTATGCTTTTGTAGTATTTAATCCCTTGATAGAGATAGGTGGGTAAGAAGTGACAGATTAGTATTGTCTGATGTCAATTGGAGGCCATATTTTTTTAGGGTAAGTCCTTATGTTTTTTACTATTATTTTATTGGAAAAGGAGTAACCAACACTACAAAATTTACTAATGTGATTGTATCAGCACTGTATCCATTGGAAATTATATATTGGATTGTAGGATGTTCTTCAGTTCTGTATATGTTAATCCTGTAACTTTGTATTCATGTCCCTCCTTGTTTCATTTTTCACACCCCTCAAGAGCTGCTGTTAAGTGTGAGGATGAAATTGTGCTTTGATTCTGTTGTAGAAAATCTAAGACAACCCATTGCAGAAAGATACTTTCTGACTTACACTTTCTACCTTGTATATTCAGAGTATTTCAAAGAAGCAAAATACACATTGATCAGTGGGAAGTCTTCTGTCAAATAGTGGGGACATAACTGGAGTATCTGTTTCCCAGAAATACTGTTTCATCACAAGTGAGAGGTAGATTAAGAAAGATAGCATCAAGATGCACTGATTTTTATCTTGTCTTATAATAAAAATTGTCCAGTTTTAATGTAGCGGGTCTAACAGAAGAGTGCCCTGCAGAGATTAAGGTTTTACATCATCTCTTTGATGTTGTCTGGCTGCCCTCTTCAGGTTGACAGTGAATATGTTAGTTTGCTTTATGTTGGTATCTGTTTCTAGAAAGCCTAAATCACATTTTTTAATTACTGCTAACCCTACCCTTTAAGTAAACATGTTAAGTAGCAGATTTTACTCTATCAGGTAATAGGGGTAAAAGCCGAGTTTTGTTTTGCTTAATAAGGTTTATTCTTTGGAAGGGAAA
>NW_009954107.1:3402899-3413146 GCF_000747805.2 Chaetura pelagica | reverse complement strand
AGATGATAAAACTTCATTTTAACTTTTTTTTTTCTGTGATAGATTTTTTTGTGTGTGTGTACAGTATATTTCTTGGTAGAACACCACTCTAGTAGAGTTGTATGTCATATATTTCATGCCTAGGACTTATCTCAATGATGAGGAAATTGGGAGGGTCCTATGACATCTGTAGTCTTGTCATTCTCTTCCCCCTCTTTGCTCTCTCAAAAAGAGAGCACAGATTTTTGCGTTTACAGCTTTTAAATAAACAGCATTCAGCACCATCAAACACAAGGAACTGGTTTTATAAAAACTATGTTTCGAGAAAAAACTACAGAATACATTTATTTATACTACTTCTGCATCTTACCACGTGCAAAGGTAAGTTGCCAAGTGATAGAATCTGCAGCAGATACAATAAATTAGTAATATGGAAGTAATATGCAAAGGAGCCTGTGTAAAGCCAAGAGTACTGAAAGGATCCTTTTGTGTCTGGTTTTTTTGGCTTTTGTTGTTGTTGTTTTTTCTTTTATTATTCATTGATACAGTTTTGCCCTGTGAAAGAACTTGTGTTTTTATGGTTCTGCGATTGTGTGTTCAGAGAATATTTCTCCTGGTAAGGATCCCAGAATTCTTCTGGAATTACTTTTTGGTTTTGCTTTCCTCTCAGTGCAGGCAGGGCAAAGTTACTAGTTTTGGTTTTATTTTTCTTTTAAAATGAAGGAATGAATGAAAAAATCCTAGCCAACCAAAAAAAGCCTCATCTGAATGTAGAGCCATGAATAAAGCCAAGACGAGGCTTTCTGAAAGAATTGAGTAGAAGCAATATGACTTTCTAGTAATAATAGAAAAGACTATTTAACCCTCTACATTGTGCAAAATTATCCTTTATCACTTTAAGAACAAATTTTCTAGAAATAATCTTGAGGGTATTATGATACTTACAAGACTACTGTTCATTTAGGATAATTTTCCCCAGTGCTTAGCAGTTCCTATGGCTCTGCTATTTTAAGATGATTGCTACTTTCACATTTCCACATTATTTTTCCACTAGTTTCAGAATTCCTTATGTGCAGCTGTCTCCAGGAAGTAAAACTTGGTATCATGCTCAAGGGCCACATAAGCATCTCCTTGCATGGTCCTATTAGCAGACTTACATGATACTTGCCACTCAGGCCACTGTTTTCTGAGACTTAAGTGCCGAAAGCATTATTTTTTGTTATTATGATCTTGGGATGACACTGGTATAGTTTGGGGAAGGCAAACTTGAACCAAAGTATTCTAATTGATAGTATGAGTGTTGAGAATGATACTGCAAGTGGAATTCATTTAACCACTGCATCTTGTTACAGAATCTTCACTTGCCAGTGAATGTCACATAGATGTACATTTGTTTCTTTTCCTTGACAGGCAAGCTAACGAAGAATATCAAGTGTTGGCTAATTCATGGCGCTATTCATCTGCTTTTTCAAACAAACTGTTTTTCACAATAGTGGATTATGATGAAGGGGCAGATGTTTTTCAACAGGTAAATGCTGGGTACTGTAAAATGTGTAATTTTAGTACTACATGTTGACTTGCTGAATGATTCGAGACAAATTGTGTTATGTTTGTAGGTGTGTACCTCTGTTTTGTATAGAAATCCTTCCTTTTAAAAAATACCGGGTACTGTGGTTCCTATGACATAAGTGAAGACAGATTCTACCAGTAGCTACTTGTAATATTTTCCAAATGAAATTTATAATGTTTGTTTATAGAAGACATTTATATGTAGGTGAACTATTTTCAACTCGTTGCCAATGTTGGTTTTTTTTAGAAATAAGCACAATGCAACTAGCATTAGCATTTTATGATTTCCCTTATTTTATATTTTGGGGAAAAAAGCTCTTAGCCAAAAGAGCCTTTAAATTACTTTTATGTAGTACAATATTCTTCAACTTCAGTAATACTTGTAGCCAGTGGAAAGCCAGATGCATAGCTTAGTCCAATTAATTTTGGATTGGTGGGCGCTAGGCGAGAGAACCAATGTTGAGGGAAGATTTAGGTTAGATGTTAGGAAGAAATTCTTTATTGTTAGGTAGTGAGGCATTGGAACAGGTTGCCCAGGGAGGTTGTTGATGCTCCCTCTCTGATTCTAAGCTATTTTAACCCTTTTTGTTTTCCCTAGGATTATAACCTACTATACTTTAATAGATTGAATCATTGTGGGTTCTCTGTTTTGCTAATTGCAGGAAAGTTTTTGCAGTACATAAGAACTTTAAAGCATAAGGTACTCGTACTCAGAGAAGCTTTGGCTGAAATAATCTGAATAATTAAACAAGCCAGAGACTGTACTGGAAGGAATATTCTCTGAGTAGTGTTTTTATAGCAAAAAAAGTAATGTATGAAAACAAATTATATTTTTTGTGCTAACTAGACTTGTTATCTTATACATCAAATCTAAGAATTTTTGAGGATAGATTTGCTAATCTTTTTCTGCTATTTTTCCTGATTTTGTAGCTGAATATGAACTCTGCTCCGACTTTCATGCATTTTCCTCCAAAAGGTAAACCCAAGAGAGCTGACACGTTTGATCTGCAGAGAATTGGATTTGCAGCTGAGCAGCTAGCTAAATGGATAGCTGACAGAACAGATGTTCATGTAAGTCTTCTGACAATTGTAGAAGTTGAAGCTGAATGTATCTTTGTGTAATTTCAGACAGGCTGATGACAAATTCCATCTTTCTGTAATACCTTTTTTCCTCAAGGGAAGGTTCTAGAACACATTAAAAAAAAATAAAATAAAATGGTACTTGCAGTAAATTCTGCAGTATATTCCATATATATTCCATATATTATATATATATTCTACTATATTCCGTTCTTGTTTTGTTAAAGTTTATGAAGTCTCATTCTGCATGAAAACAAGGAGTGATATTGTGGTAAGTAGTTGTTAATGAGTAAAACTATGAGCAAAAAAGGTAGATCTGAAGTTAACTGCTGCTAATTCAGACACAATATTCAAGAAATAATGTTTTGGAGTTGAATAGTTCAAAATCATGCTTAAAACTTTTTTCATATTATGTGCTTATTAAAGGAAGTACTCTTTTTTTTTTTTCTTATAATGTAACATTAGGGGTTATTTTTTTCTGACTGAAACAGCATTTCAGCTGCTCCCTGTGTGTTTATATGGAAGATGATCTGTACATTTGCATTTATTTATGATCTGTATTTACATTTATCTTTTCCAGATTAGAGTGTTTAGGCCTCCTAACTATTCTGGTACAATTGCATTGGCTCTTCTGGTATCTCTTGTTGGTGGCTTGTTATATCTGCGAAGAAATAACTTAGAGTTCATCTACAATAAAACTGGCTGGGCCATGGCAGCTCTGGTATGCAGATTTTCCTTACTAATATGCTTCTTATTAGATTCTTAGCATAGGTGTCATATCATATATTTGCATATCATATATTTGCACATTAAATTAAAAAACATTGTATTAATACATTGTTCAGAATTGTACTATCAGACAAAGATATGTAATCTAGATTTTGGAGCTAATTCTTGTAAGCAGTGAGTATCAGTTACTATGAGTCATTCACTTGAAAATTAGCAAATTCTGGTAGTTAGTTGCTGATTCTTGTTTGAACTTAAACAAGAAAATACTTCAAATAAAAACTGTTAATAATGTTTACTGCTTTCATTCAACTTGTCCTTTTCTGTAAAAGCAGTAATTTTACTGCTTTTTTTTTTTGTTTGTTTAGTGTGGATGTTAATGCTGGAGTGTAATGAAAGGTTGATAAAAGTAACAAAGGCTTTTTATATGTTCATAAGAAGTTAATATAATAACTAGGAAACAAAGAAAAACGAGGAGTTCTTTCCAAAACTGGTTTCAGTAGTACTGACCTTAACATTCCACTTTAAAACTAAATGAGAATTGGACAATCTTACAGGGTTAACTCTTGAGAAAATCGTAAAAATAACCAATACTCTGTTTGAAATATTAGTGAGCTAAAACTCCCAAGGCCACAACTAATGAATAAATGTTCAACATGCCTAATATTGTATTGCAGTGTGCTTATTTATATCATAGTTTTCAAATAACTGAGCAGATTGATGAAAAATGTGGACTGTCCAGTTTTAGATAGAAAATAGCATGCAAGGATGGTAGATGACAGTTTGGGTCTATCAGTAAGTGCTATTTGAGTATGATAAAAGAGGAAATCTGAGGAGCAGCATCTATGGCTTAATTTTCAGAAACGGAGTCAGGAGTACGGCTATCAACACTAGTTTAGGGTTATCAAGTCCAATCCAACACTTTACAGCTTAATAGAGATCCTTCCTTCTGTATTAGGAACGTATTAACTGAGAACAGTACTTTTAAAATGTCTGTCCATGTATTTTGTACAGCATTGGGCAAAATTTTCTTTTTCCATGTAAATGTTTGTTTATTCATTTCATAATTTTAAAGACCTTTTCTTAGTTTGCAACAATGTGAATCAGCCTTCCTAGAAAGCACATGGCTAGGATTGTAGACAGAGCATGAATTCAGATGTGCAGCAGCATTAATATTTTTAATTTTGGCTCTCTTTCCTATGAAAGCTTGGACCAGATGGCCTTTTGAGATCTTCTCCAACCAGGGGTATTCTGTGCTTCTCTGTATTTTAGCTCTGCTAGAAGTAGATTACTGACATACCCTATAGTTTGTTTTTCCTTTTCAAAGCCACAGCATATTGATGTTTCACTGTTCTGCTCCAATTCAACAATATGAGAAGATAACTTATTTTTTGACACTTTCTTTCAGCTGAAGAATGCATTGGTAGCATTTATTACATCAGTTCAAAGATAAAGTTACCTAATACCTGTTGAGCTGTAGTTCATTTTTATGCTTTAAAGATTAGCAAGTTCTTAAAGCAAGCTCTTTATTCAATGTTCCTTAATATTTGTCAGTACTCTTGAATAATGGCTACTGATAATGCTGTTTTCTCTCATGTGCTATCATATAATTTCCTGCTAGTGTACATGGAATACATTTAAAGTTTAAGGAGTTTTTTAATCTACCCTGTACACTGAGGAAGGAATAAAGAACAAGATTTCAAATAAACCACCTACCAGACTAGATTTCAAGTAGAATGATGTTTCCTTTTGACCCAGAGAGCCAGAGGCAGAACATTTTCTTTGTTCCAGGATGTCATTTGGAGTATCCTGAACTCTTACACAGAGTTTTGATAGTTCTCTTCCATTGTAAGTCTGTTCAATATTTAGTTAAATATATTTTTCTAGATTACTGGTATTTTTCAATGCTAATACTTTTAAAAGATGAACTATCATCAGAAAACTCAAGTTTTATATCTATCTTTTTTGGGACTCTTAATATTTAGAGATCACCTGAGTAAAACATCAAAATAACACACCAAAATAGATGTTTGTGTCAGAAGTCAATTAACAATATGTAATTGGTGGTATTTCCTTTGTTTAACCATGCACTGTATGTCTAGAGACAGCAATTTTATGCCAATTTCTTACCTCCGGGCTTCGGATCCGAAGTTTAATGTTTGAATGTTTGGGGGAATTTTTTTATTTTATTTTATTTTAAATCAGTTATTCAAGAATCATTCCATTAAAATCTACAATCAATAAATAGTTGGAAGACATAATTCACTTCCTAATTAAATTAAGAAAATTAACATATCAATTAATTCCAAAGCTATTTGCTGTTCCCCTTAACAGCAGCTGCATATTTTACATCTGAATGTAACTATAATTTGCAATAGCTTACAGTCACATTCAGCTGAACCCCTGTGGAAAGGGTCAATATCTAAATGTGATCAAACATTTAAACAATTTGTATTAATGCCATGCAGTAATTGTCATCCTACTGATTGTATTGAGAAGCAATAAATAGTTAAAGGGAATTGAAATTCCATTAATGCCATTTATTGTTGTTGCTAATACTATTTCCTGTAAAATTCTGTTTACTTTAAATATGAATAATGCTTAAAGGATGTTTTAGAAAACAGTATTATATCTGAACATTTAAAACACTTAACATGGCATTGAGCCAAAGCTTCTCTTTTATTCATTACAGTTCTTTTGCTTTCACGATGTTGTCAAAGCCCCATACTGCAAACTGTTTTAGCAAAGATCATGCAGTTACCTGAGGTCCTTTTGATTTTATTTAGATGTGCACAGACCTACAAGTTAGTGTTACGAGCTCTTTTTGGTGGAATCAGCAGGGACTCCAAATTGCAGGCTTTTGCACAGATGACTTCAGTTGTGTAAAATGATTGAATATGTCAAGATCCATATAAAAAAATGGATGGTCTTTAATATATTCATTCTGAGTGGTTTTTTTCTAACAATAAAACTTAGACTTCTTTTTTTTTTATAATAGCTTATTAAAAGGAAAAATGGAGAAGATGGTTTCTAGTTAAGGGGAGAAAGTTATAACTAATAAAATGCTTTTATGAAGGGTATAAATAACAAATACTTAATTTTAAAGAATTATATCCTTCATGAATATTTTTACCTTTTTGAAATTTAAAAAACAAATCAAAAAGGGAAAACCTGTCAATATACATAAAAAACTGCAGGAAGACCATGGGTTTTAACAGTAGTATTGACAATTACTTTTTTCCTTTTTGGCAGTTCTTTTTATGGATGTTGCAGAACTGAGGAAGCACAGGAGCTTTTTTCTAAAAGCTGTAGTTTTGGGTGTTGATTGGTTTTGGGGAGGCATTGTACTGCTGGATAGCCAGCATTCATTAGCTAGATGGAAAATAACATTTTTTATTTCAGCTGGAACTCTTTCATAGATATCGTAGAATTCAGTAACTGAAAACGGTATCATTACAAACAGACAAGTCTCTTGTTTTCTTTTCCTTGTTTATTTAGAGCTGCTTAGTTTGATTCAATGAACTTTTGTACTCCCAAATGTTGGATACTTCTTATGTAAAAGTGGACAATGCCTCTCTGCCGATTGAATGATCTGTTCCTAAAAATTAGAAAAAAAATTCTCAGCATAAAGTGCCTCTGATGTTTTTACTAGAACAGAGAATCCCAGAAATGTTGATTGAAGTTTTATTTAATTTCTCCATTGATTCCAAAATGTGGTGTCTCATAGGTTGTATTTCTGGCACTGGTTTAGGAGAATATTTAGGAATGCAATTTTTACTGATACATCTAGTAATGTTGTGCTAGACTTCCAGAAGCAAGACCAGATCTTTTCATCTCACATTGATTGCAATGCCAGTTCACACAAGACTGTTGAACTGTTAAGTCCTCAACATTAGATTGTGCAACAGCAGTGCCATTAAGAGTTTTCATCCCCTTATTGAAGCACTGCAGTCTCTGGTGTGTGTGCCTTGGGCTTGTGTGCCTTAGGCATCTTTACTTGCAGCATTACTCAAAAGACTTTTAGGATGGTAAACCACAATGACTGAGTCACAGTACCTAATACGCCAAAAGAGGTCTTTTGAGATCACATCCAAAATTTATCCCCTTGGTTATTTTAGAATTTAATTAAAATTCTACTATTCATCTATGGATATTTTTTTCCTCTTGACATGCTAGCACAAAGATGAGGAAGGACTTCAGTCCTTAGGTATTTGCAGAGTCCTGTTCTTTTATACTGAAAATGAGAAGCAATTCAGATTCTTGTCTAGGCTCTTCATTTCTTAAGCAGAGAGAATAAAAGGTCAGGCGGTATAAACCGAGCAAATTTCTAACATTTTAGATAAGGAATTGTTACATTTTAAACTATCAGCACCAGTTCTGTTGTTTATTTTTTTTAGTTGTCTAGAATGTGAACTACAAGAGAGCTTCTTAAAGCATATTCTTTACAAGACTATCACTGTGTTTTTCTGCATGCAATTTTCAGTTTTGTTTTATGTGAATATTTCTGATTTGCCTTGTATACCTGTGGAATCTAGGAAGACCAAGTTTGTGCTCAGATTAGAAGGCAGATGCCTAGGAGTTAACTCTATTTGGCAAAATATATCAAGTCAAAAAGAACAATAACAAAAAAAAAGACAAAAAAAAGTACAAAAAAAACCCCAAAACAAGGACAAAGCATGTGTTTGCTGTTGTCATAACAGTTAATGGTTTTGAGAAATATGTTCTTTGCTGATACACTCCACGGTACCTGTGCTGGACAGTACATTCATCATCAGTTCTTGCTCCAAAAGAGCTTGAAGGGTATCATGGCTACTAGTGAGTTTTTTACCCTCTTCTGGGAATGAGGATAAAAAAGTAATGTATTTTAATTAAAGATACAGCTAGAAAAAGTCAGGCTCTCTGTGTGAATAGACATCTCAAAAGAACAGCAATACATGCAGGTTATTAATTTTCTTCTCTTACTGTGGTTAGAGGTGTTAGAGATGCACAATATCCTTTAAAGATACAGAAACCTGTACTCTTTACTTCTGTATTTTACTCCCTGGCCTTGAATTGTATATCTCCTATAAGAGATTCCAATGAGTGGTGGTTTGTTGTTTAGAAATTGAGTACAGAACTTGCAGCTCTGCAGCCTTTGAGTACAAAAGCAAAGTTAAAGTCCATAGAAAGGATTACATTTATTTAAAACAGTTATTGTGAAATGCCTAAAACTTACGTACACAGAACACTATATAAATTAAATACAGAATTGGCTGCTGGTGTCTCCTCTTTTTTTGAAACCATGGTTGACTTTAACTATATTCATGAATGAATCTAGAATTTAATTATTTTCAATGTGTTGCAAAATATTTGTCACATTCTGGAGTTTAAGCTTTCAGAGAGATATCTGATTATCTGCTTTGTATAGTATCTGCTAGTAGGAAGTTTCACTTCCAAATGCATACCGAATGGCTTTTAAAGTGCCTAGCAATCTTGTTTAATAAACTAGGAGATACTGTTAAACAGAATTTATGCCTTTGAGAAAGTGATGTATAAAACCCAAATAGTTTAACAAAGCTTGCAAGCCCAAGAACAGTCAAGAAATCCTACATGTGTACCTGTAAAGTTGATTCTTGCAAGCTGCTGGGTAGGCTCTTGATGCTTATTTCCTTTGCGTTGGTTCTTAAGGAGCCTTGTGGTGCACACAAGTGCACTATGGGTGACCTCAAAGCAGTTTCTCTCTTGGCAAAACTAGGGCTGAAGTCATGCATTGTGAAGCCATCAGGAAAGCACTGCTTGCCACTTGTTAACAAGATCTTGAGCAGTCCTATCAACACATACAGTGTACTCATCTAGGATTGGGAATAGAGCTGAACTTCATTGCCACTAAGCCTGTGGACATTTGGTCCTGGAACCATAATGTGTTGTAGCATGTCTGTGTATACAAATCTTCTCTGTTTGCTTTTATTATTTAGTTGTAGAATAAGCTACCTAAATCTGGAAGCTCTTAAAATAGTTCACCCTGGACTTCTCTGATAATTCAGATGGAATGCAGCAGTTAGTGTTGTTCTTAAGAGTGTGACAAGGAGAAAGAAGGGAGCAGGTGGATGAAAGGGGTGTCTGTGGTACTCTTTTCTCTAGAACTGCTGAAGCACAGACTCTGTCCTGGATAAGTGCTCAAAAAAGTGCATTAGCTTTAATTTGCTCATGTTCTTTAGTTTTCATTCTTTTTACTTTGACAAGATCTAAGAAAACTGGAGAAAGGAGCTATTTCTCTACATATTAATTTCTCCATTGAAATAAATACAATATAAAACTGTAAGGTAAATATGAAGGTATTAATCACACTAGAAGTTGCTCATTCATATGAATGAAATCTGGCAAGGTTTTATCCTGGGAAACAGCAACAGTAATTGTGAGGGAACTAGATGTTTTTGGAAATTTTGGATCCCAAAGCATGGGATCCCATGGCAACTGTGGTGTTTGGAATGGTAAGCACTGTGTATCATAGATGCATTCATCTGTTCTGCTAACAATAGCATGTATTTCAGGTGTATTTTAGAAACAGTAAAAGTCTGCAGTTGCCAATTTCATTTTATTTTTTTTTACCTTGTTGATTGTAATAGGACAATATGGAACAGAGCAAAATGAGCTTGATTGTAAGCACTATCTGTAGCATATGGCATGCTTGGTTAAGAGGTATGATGGATGTGATCTCTTCTTAGGAAAGGGGGAAGCTGGAGAATGTTTTTTGATTCCTGAGGAGGTAATTTTTAAACACAGAGTAGATGGGAGGAAATCATGGAAGATCCAGAATGTTGTGTAATAGATTAGTTTGCTCAGTCACTAACAGTCTTAAATGGAAGAGTATGAAGATGCTTTCAGGATAAAAAAACTATTTGTTAACTCTTTCC
>NW_009954107.1:3358704-3402858 GCF_000747805.2 Chaetura pelagica | reverse complement strand
CTTTCCCTTTCAGTAAAGAAATTAATGCTTGGAATTTGTTTCTCTCCACTGTTGTCTCCTAGGTATTTTTTGTTAGACATTACCATGTTGTGAGACATTGTATTTATATTGGCAAGCATAAAAATCTTGAGTAATTTGAGAGATTTGTCCGTTATATAAGACTATATATAAATAGGGATTTTAATTTTTTTTTTAAATTATTATTATTTTCTAATATGGAAGTAGATTTGGCACTAGAGAATTAAATTAAATACAGTAATTTAAGGATGAGTAAAATGAGTTCTCACAGAAAACAAACTTTCAGAGAAACATAGTTTGCGTAATCTATGCATCTGTTCTCTTTTGATGTTTTACTTTTTTACTAACTTCTGGCCTTTCAGGATATCTCTTTCACCTCACTTTTATTACCCACATTTTCATTTTCTACACTTTTGTACTTTCACACAGGACATCTCCTGTCTGATTCATTGCCAAAATTGCAGTATAAATTCTCTGCAAAACAATCTGCAAGGTACAGAAATAAGTATCAGTTACCCTTTCCCAGTAATTAAAGCATTTTCTCTCTTCATTTCTTTGCATATTATTAATTAAAACAATCCTTTTGCTAATAATCAGTACAAGAATGCTTTCATCTTTCATGCTAATTACTATACTGTTATATTCCAAATCTAAAGACCAAATTAAACACACCTTATATTTAAAGCCAAGAATCTCTTCTTATTTTCTATTTCTTTCTCTTACAAGGGCAAAAAATCTCAACTTACATGTATTTCATGAATGTGCTGCTAAACATTCTTTAAGGAAAACACTTCAAAGAGTTTTAGTAAACCGTGTTTTTAGGTAGCCATCATGATATGAGTTTTTACATTTGCGATCCATGTGCTTAAATCACTACAACTATACTATACCAGTGGGAAAACTGTACTTAAATTATCTTAAAAGTTTTTGTAAGGGTTATCTATACTGGTAAGTCAGAAGACATATTTAGATGGCTCAAGTTTCCTATTTCTGTTTTTCTCATTTGGTAATCAAAATATCCTGTATTTTGCTCTGAAGATAGTCATAATGACTCTTCTTATGACTGTGATGTTTCTCCTATAAATTTTGTGATATGACATTGTACAAGAATTAATATCTGTTTTTTACAGTTGTCAAACATCCCTAGCCTAACTTAACAGTTCTTCAGTTTTTTCCATTGGGAATTTCACTTTTCTACTCAACCATTGTTATTTGTCATAGCTAAAATGAATGACAGTCATGTAGAATACACAATGGGACAGGCTTTTTTTACTTGGATTTTTTTTTTCTTATGGTTTTATATATCTTTTGTATACCTGAAAGCAAATATGTAAGCTAAACATTAGTATTGGACTAGAGGCAGTAATAATTTCACAAGAAGTTGTCTAACTTTGCTGCCTTCAGGCAGGCAGGGCGACCTGAACCAGACTTGAATACTGGTTTTCGGAACATTTGCAATGAATGCCTTCTACTGTCATTTTTTTGCCATATAGATGTGTAAATGTGGCGATTCCAAGTGCACATAAAGATAGGATTATTTCAAGTGAGTTTTTAAAATCTCTGTCTTGAGCTAGCTCATTTTCTAACAGAAGCCATTAAGAATTTTATGAGCAACGCATCTGAAAGCTCTATCCTAAAATTCAAGTAGAGGTAGATACTGTATCTGGTTAGGTCAACAATTATGGATCTAAACGAGCATCACCAGCAGAATGGTTTTCTATTCAATTCTTCTGCGTAAATAAATGAGTATATTGTTTTTCTATTTTTTCTAGTGTGTTGTATTTGCTATGACATCTGGTCAAATGTGGAATCACATCCGTGGACCGCCATATGCACATAAAAATCCTCAGAATGGACAAGTGGTGAGTTGATTATCCCACACAATTTTCACTGCCCAAAGATAAATGGTTATTTATCTTTTTGTAGAAATGTGCTCCCTCACACACTGAAAAGCAAGATTGTTTTTTTCTTCTTTTCAGCCTCCATTTACACAAGCCTTTGAGTTTTGTAACATCTTACCCTCTTTGTTCTTGAGTATTTTAATTAGAAAAGGAGATGGCAAATATTTTCATCTGCTTTTTACCATTTTCTATGATGCCTGTAACTCTTCTACTAAACTTTACAGAATCCTTTTTCCTTTATCTCTTTAGTCCTTCGATTTAAATTCTTGATCAGCTGTACTAAGAAGTTACCAGCAGGTGACTATTGCTGAAAATAATTATATCCTTCAATCATAGTTTATACTGCTGGGCTCATCTACAGCCTCTTGAACATTAGATACAGATAAATCACCCATAAAGCAAAAAAGTAGATACTAAGTCACTCTCCTGAACAGAAGTCAGTTAATGGTGACAGATAAATGTTGCCATCTACAAAAAGTTTTCACCTCCAGTGTTCCCCCAGATTACCTTCTCTGTTTCTCTTCCAAATCTATCAGTCCACTGATAGCAACATGCCTTGGTCTTTGTTTCCAACATTAGACCAAATGTATAACTTATAGAATCATAGAATCATAGAATCATAGAATCTTAGGGGTTGGAAGGGACCTCAAAAGATCATCTAGTCCAACCCCCCCTGCCAGAGCAGGGTCACCTAGAGTACATCACACAGGAACTCATCCAGGTGGGTTTTGAATGTCTCCAGTGAGGGAGACTCCACAACCTCCCTGGGCAGTCTGTTCCAGTGCTCTGTCACTCTCACAGTAAAAAAATTTTTTCGGATATTCACCTTGAACTTCCTATGCTCCAATTTACACCCATTACCCCTTGTCCTATCACTGGTCATCACTGAGAAAAGCCTAACTCCGTCCCCCTGACACTCACCCCTTACATATTTGTAAACATTGATGAGGTCACCCCTCAGTCTCCTTTTCTCCAAGCTAAAGAGACCCAGCTCCCTCAGCCTTTCCTCATAAGGGAGATGTTCCACTCCCTTAATCATCTTCGTAGCTCTGCGCTGGACTCTTTCGAGCAGTTCCCTGTCCTTTTTGAACTGAGGGGCCCAGAACTGGACACAATACTCCAGATGTGGCCTCACCAATGCAGAATAGAGGGGGAGGAGAACCTCTCTTGACCTACTAACCACACCCTTTCTAATGCACCCCAGGATGCCATTGGCCTTCTTGGCCACAAGGGCACATTGCTGGCTCATGCTCATCCTCCTGCCCACCAGGACCCCCAGGTCCCTTTCTCCTACACTGCTCTCCAGCAGGTCAGCCCCCAACCTGTACATGGGATTTTTCTTCCCCAGATGCAAGGCTCTACACTTGCCTTGTTGAACTTCACCAGGTTTCTCCCGGCCCAACTCTTCAGCCTGTCCAGGTCTCACTGAATGGTAGCACAGCCTTCTGGTGTGTCTGCCACTCCTCCCAGCTTAGTGTCATCAGCAAACTTGCTGAGGGTACATTCTATACCCTCATCCAGGTCGTTGATGAAGATGTTGAACAACACCGGTCCCAGTACCGACCCCTGTGGGACTCCACTAGTCACACAATTATTTTACTTGGTCTTTTACTTTAATTATTTTACTTGGTCCTTCCTGCTCACAGAATAGTTCATCAGAGTTCAGAAGGAGAAACTCTTTTCCTACTGGGAAGGACGTTGGCTACTTTCTTCCATTCTTTGTTATTTACCAATTTCAAGCAAGTTGTTGGGGTAGAATCTATGAATCTTGCAATGAATTTGGTGGTCAGGAAGCCTTTTCAAAACTAGTGGCCCATTGAGCTCTTCTCAGCTTTGATCATCGCTGGTTCAAGGAGACTGGCTTATGTCTTAAAGTTACTATTTTTTTTTTGAGTTCTGTGTCATATCTTAATTGTGGTAGCCAAAAAAAAAAGGTGGTTTGAATCTGATTACTGATCAGCTTGTTATCAGGAATGTAACAGTATTGATGTCTCATAAAATGACATTATTTCAAAAAAAAAAAGGTGGTTTGAATCTGATTACTGATCAGCTTGTTATCAGGAATGTAACAGCATATTGATGTCATAAAATGACATTATTTCATCTGTCAACTTTGTTACACAGAAGTAAAACTGATAATGTAATAAATAATTGCTGTAAAGCACTTTATAAAAATTCAGAGTTTTTTATTACTGCCTTGTAGTATTAAATTTATGATGCTTTCCCACAGAGTGGCAGACAGGAGAAATACTGCATAGAAAAAGCACTGCTTGTGACAAATTAGTTTTTATCACATCTAATTTTATACACATTGCCTTTCTTAAAGACCTTTTTCTGAAGTATTACCTCACTTTAAATAATTGTAAAGTGTCCCTTTAATTGTTCCTGAATTTGTGCTATCTTGTCTCAGCTTTCAGAGTGTGAAGTCATACCTTATCCAAGTGTCTGAAAAGATACTGGTGTGGGAGTGTTAACATATACAACTAAATACTGAAAAATAACAGTAAATACAGTTTGAAGTACTAGATACTAGCCTACTGCATTAGTCAACACACATACCTTCTTTTCTGCCTTTGTTCTATTTTATGACTTCAGGTAAGCTATTTTGTGACTGTAATTCACCTGTCTCTCCTTGTTCATACATGTCAGTACTTTTACATCCTTGGAGCTCCATCTGTGTTAGAAAGCAAAACCAATCAGATTCTAAGAATTATAAAAAGTATATATGCAGGATGACCAAGTTCCTCATCTATTTAAGGAACCATTTACAAGTATGGCTGTAGCTTAAAGCTCTGATTTTTACTGGTGTTAGAAGTTTAGTAGGTATTCTGTAAAATTTTTGCCAACTTTACAGTATGGGTTTTGGTGGGGTTTTTTTGTCAAATAACACTATTGAACATTTTCCTGTTTCATTTTTCCAGCACTTATCTATATTCATGTGAATTTGAAGTCATAAAGGTGCTTATCTAACGCTTCTGTGAGATTTATTCAACTATGATAATTCACTGTAACGCTGTTCTGTGTTGTGTAAGCAACTGCTGTCTTTACATCCAAGTGAAATTTAAGTCATCACTTTCTTTACAATGTTTAGGATTTAGTAGCGATTCCAAGTTTTCATTTTATAAGGATTACTTGTATGTAATATTCTGAAACTTAACAGTCTTACCATGCAAAATTCAGGTTTTTTGATGAAGCAAAGGATAGCTCACTAAGGTTAATTGTTTTGTTGTTAGGTTCAAATTTAATAATTCTTAGATTTTCTTATTTCATAGGAGTTAGTGGTTCAGCTGCATAGTAGCTGTAGAGCCTGATATGCCACCAGACTTTGAAAGTGGTAATATTCTGTCTTCGTAAACTATTCCTTGCCTCAGATATCTCCTATTACTTGCTTTGTTCTTGACATAACTTTAAATTATACTTCATTTGTTTTCCTTAAGTTTCTATTTTTTTTCAAAAGATGGAAAGGCATTTGTTTGCTTTGCTTAAACAACACTACTTAACTAGTGCCAGTATCATGTACATGCAACGTTACCAGTTCTTAACATTTTTGGCTTGTGCACTGTATCTTTGATTCCTTGCTTGATTATCTAAACTTCTTTAGTTCTATTCTATATTTTTGTAATTCTCTTCTGTAAGGTTGATTGAGGTTGTTGCAATTACATTCATCATTCCCTATTGCCATCAGCAAATTACAGATTTTGGATCCAGATGGAAATACTATCAATTTTATGTAGAAAGCTGAATCACACAGTACTGCTGCTCAATATTACAGTTACAGTTTTAGGTTAACAAAAGTGGTGCTAGTCTCCTATCTAGTGATGCTAGTATTCTATATCTGTAATATTTTTGGCATACTACATCTTTTGCATAATAATTTTGTTAGGATTAGGTGCTGTGTAACACTAAAATCTGTTACCTATTTTACCAGGATTCAGAGTGAAAACTAAGCATCCCATTGGTATCTGTATATGAACAGTCTTGGGAGAGTTCTGATTTTTATTCAGAGCTTGATCTGTGTAGAACTGGTGGTTAGACAAGGAGAGGGCTGGAGGTGAGACAAGGAGAGGGCTGGAGAAAGCAATTACATATTTTTCAGTCTCTAGCAGAGATAGTTCTGTTGCTGTTTAACTGATCTAATAGCAAAGAATTCTCATTAGGTTTTCATCAGCTTTTAATCAAATAGCAGCAGTAACTAGGAAAGCATTTATGTATATCTGTCCAGGGCCTAGCAGCCATTTTGTTGGTTTGGGTACAAATGCTAAGATTTTTATTGTGCATTATGCTCAGCTGCATCTTTACACAGTTTAAAGTTTGCTGTAGAAAGAGAAGAGGGCAAAGAACAAGCTTGATCTAAGATAATAAAATAAGGTGGTTTCCACAGTTCATAATTTTATTTCCTTCTTGAAGAAGAAATTATTAGAAGTTGGAAAAGGTTTTTTGTGAAGAGGAATATATGAGATTTATTTTTTTTTTGGTCAGATATTAGATGTTTTTTCTGTATAAGCTGATGCTTTGTGAAATAGATAGTGGTGTTATTTGCCACTAAATTAACTAGATTTTTAAAAAATGTGTCTTATATTGTAAAACTTTGTTAAAAAAACATAAATTATGTTATTAGGAAGAAATTTCTATCTGTTTAGCAGATTTTTGAGAAAGAAGACCTTGCAACATCAGATCTAATGTAAGTATTTGTTCAGTAGTGGGGTTTGTTGTCAGCCTTTTTCTTTCCTACTTTTTGCAGTTGTTTAACTATGGATCTTTATTCAGCAGCAGTCTCTAAAATACTTTTAATGGTCTTGCTGATATGGATATGTGGTAATCTGTATGTTTCTGAAGTTAAATGAAAAACGTTAATGATTTTTGCACTTGTCAATGCAAAATTGAGATACTTAGAAAAATTTGTACTTAGAATATTGAGATTCTTAATTCATATTAGTCTTCCACTGTTAGAAGTGTCATTTATTAAAGTATATTCTTTTGTGTTTTCTCACATGACTTTTTCATATGACTAATTAAAATAAATGGAACTGTTTCTTGGAACAGTTTTAAAGAATTACTCTCCCTTTCAAACTCAGTAAGTCACAGTAAATAAATTGTCCTTTTGCCTTCAATCTGTCTGGAAGCCTATTTGAAGTACAGTTTGCCAAGTTTGTGTTTGTCATGTCTGACTTTTCTCAAAGTGACCACATTGCTTGGTAGCAGTGTCAATATATACAAAAGTAACTTTACTGTAATATATTGTGATATATTTGTCTTGCTTTTGGATAAAAAGGTTCAAATAGATCATTGTATCAGCATCTAACATAAAATATCCAGATCAGTATCAGTTTTACCACTGCAATCTTGGTGCGTCTGTCAACAATAATCACAACCTCAGTGCTATTGAAAATACTTCTTAATATTTTGTTGGAATAGCCACTTACTTATGCTAACATGCTTGATAGAAATGAGAAGTAGGTTATTTGTGTTATGAGTGTATTTGATGAAATAACTTTCCTGTCGTTGTCAAAAACAGTGAATCTATTCAGAATCTGCAACTATTAAAGGGTTTTTCAAGCATTTTTTCTATCTTTTCAAGATTTTTCTATCTTGATCTAGTTAGAAAACATAACAGTTGGCAGTGCAAGGTACAGGACTAGTATAAAACAATCTTAACTCTATTAACAGATCAGCAAATTAACAGTTGGGCAACTTCATATCTAAACTAGTGTTGGGAAAAATATTAACTTGTATAAGACATCTGTACTAAATAGGGGGATTGAAAAGGTGATTGTAGCTGACATTTCAGTAACTTTCTGTATAATATATTTCTAAGTTGATATTAAAAAAGGGAAACCTTACACAATATTTTGTACCCTTTTTTTTTGTGGGAAGAAAAGGAAGTAAGAAAATGGTCATTACATAAGGGTTGCTCAGATGAGGCATTGGAACCTCTGAATTTTTTAAATAGTTGAAACTTGAAGCATGCATGCTAAAACAGTCCAGTTAGTACCATTGTTTTGCAAGCACTGTAGTTTTGGCTGAGTAAAAGATGGAACATATTCCCATCAAGTTGAACTGGATTTTAGAAAAGCAATCAGGCAGCAAGTAGTCTGTCATGATAAAATCCAATAAAATAAACCCATTAGATTTTAATTGCTGCTTGTAACAACAAAAATCCAGTTTTAATTGACTGATAACCCTTTCAACTAACAAACACTTCTCCATTCCCCCCCACCTACCTTTTGTTAAACGTAGATGGACACCTAGAAGCATTTCAGTTTCATCTGAAATAACTGTTTTGCACAGAATAGCTCTTTCTATATCAGAAGTCAGGGATATTGAACTTCACTTCAAATATGTGAAGTTATGAAGTATCTGAAGATAGAATCATAATGCAATACAGAAAAATGTACTTTTTCAAAGACAGAAAAACAGAATTATACAAGGGAAATGTTGTTCTGTGGCTACTAGAACAAGAACCATTTTATTAAACCCAACTTGAGTGTCACATAGGAATCTAATTTTTCTGTCTTCCTGGACTTTTACTAGTTGTGTGGATATTAAAAGGTAAGAGCCTTCTCTAATAAAATAATTACGATGCAGCTGCCTCTGAAGATGATCTAGTCTAGCTGCTTGTTCAAAGCTGATCACGTTGCTCATGATTTGTCTAAATGAATTTTGAATGTCTCCACAGATAGAGATTCCCCAACCTGTTTCAGTTTTTGATCACCCACATCTTTATTTTAATTTTACCTTTTAATTTATTTTATCTTAATTTCCCACAGGAACAGTCAAGGTAATTTTTATCCTCTTCAGTAAAAGCTGATTTAGCCAAATTCTTAATTAGAACTGAACACTGCCTTTAATGAAATTAGGTTTAGTCCAGCAGTACACCTTTTCAGAGCTCCTGACAGCATAACTTCACTTAAGTGGCACTAGCACTATATCATATCACTACAGTATCCACATTGGAAATGAGGAAACATTGCCTGGAGTAGTCTTAGAATTTTTTCAATTTATAGATTCTGTTTTCTTAATAGAGCTGTACAGACATTCTTCCTATAGCTATTGAGTAACTCAAGCATGTCTGTTTTCTTCTAGAATCTTGCAAGTTTTCAACAATTTTGGGACAGTGGGGAAGGGAGGAGAGAGGAAAGAATTCTTAGCATATTTTCCCTGTTGCACAACACAGTCTTTCACTGCTTTAGATGGATTACATTGTGAACCTCTCCTCTTCCCTGAAGGAAGATAATCTGTAGTACAAGGGTGCAGACATTCCTTTTTGCTGAACTAAAATTTCAGCATTTGGGAACTGTCTTGTGAATTACTAAGCAAGTATCAAAATATTTTCTATCCTGCAGAACTGTCTAGAGCTATAGACCTGGTGCATTTTTCCATTGGAGACCGCCAGCCTCTCCACATAGATCTGCTAGTAAACTCTGATGCGGTCATTTCAGTTTAAGATCAGATTTCTTATGCTTGAGAACAATGTGAAAAGAAGGAACATGCATTTGACTGTGTTAATGTCAATGAAGCAGCATACTTCGGGCAGTCCTTCATGGGCGAATTCATCTGTAATACCTGGATCAGAGAGCTACGTTTTTATTGTGGTTATTCTTTTTATTGAACATAAGCAACTTTTGAGACCTTTTTTCAAAAGTTATTTGCTACTTGATATTTTGAGCAATATGAAATGGTTTGTGTATGTCATTACAGAAATAAAATTATTCTTACATTGTTTTTTGTCTAGCTCTTGTGCCATTAGTTCCTTTCTTTGGCTAACCTTTCGTGTTCCTGAAGGAAGAAACAATAGAACAGCACACAAAGACTAAATTAAAGCTAAAATAAAATGTTGTATTGTACATTCAGGTTGTTCTTCTGAGCCTCTGAAAAGCTGTAGGATGGTACTATACATCACACCTTTTAGATACCAAATATTTCTCAAAATTCCGGGACATTTAATGCCAAGACACTGTTACAGATATATAAGCTAAACTATTTCGATTCTCTAGAATATACTCTAATATGTGAATTATATTCTCATAATTTAGGAACCCGTTGAAAAGTTCAGTTTAATTATTTTATATTTATTAGATTTTGCTTACTAGGAGAGTTTACATGGCTATTGTATTATCAATGCTTATATGTAGAAGCAGACATTGCTAAGTCAGTTGTCTTGCTGTGGCTTTGTAAGTGGTCAGTTACACTTATTTTAAAAAGTCTCCAAAAATGTTTGAAAGGGAATTACTATTTTCCAGCTTCTCCATCCATCTTCCTTGGAGGACAGGGAGGGAATTTACCTAATCCTGATTGCTGGTCAGGATTATCTTTATGATTTTTGAAAACAAGTTTATAAAAGGGAGTGAGTCTTACACAAACTTTAGAACAAGGGATTTTAATTTTTCGCTATCCTTTAGACAGGCACATTCCTGTGCCACGTCAAAGCCATTGCAGAACTGCCTCATATATTGGTTAGAAAAGGTGGCCTAAAGCCCTTCTTAGGAGAGTTTACTTCTCTGCATTACACAATTGAGATTTATCTGCTCTTTAAATGTTTTAAAAGAATCTTTCATCAAGCTAATATGATGCACAGAAATAGGTTGAGAAGCAGGTTTAATTTTCATTACTTTTTCTTAATATTCAGTACTTACAGAGAAAAAATGTTCCCATTTATTAGAAACAGGCACTAGTTCTTTTGCGTATGTTTGTATTGAAAAAGAGGAGGCATTTTTCACTGTTCACCTTAAAATTCTTTCCTTAATAGACCCTGGTGCAGGGTCTGGAAAACAAACCTTAGGAGGAGCACCTGAGAGAATTTGGACTCTTTAGTCTAAAGAGGAGAAGACTGAGGGTAGACCTTACTCATCTCTACAACTGCCTGAAAGGAGGGTGTAGCAAGGGGCAGGTCAGTCTCAGTAGCAAGTGATAAGGCGAGAGTAAATGGCTTCAGGTTATGCCAGGGGAGGTTTAGGTTGGATGTTAGGAGAAACTTCTTTAAAGAAAGGGTTATTAAGCACAGGAATGGGCTGTCCGGGGAAGTGGTTGAATCACCATCCCTGAATGTGTTTAAAAATCATTTAGATGCAATGCTTAGGGACATGGTTTAGCATTGGGCTGGTAGATTTAGGTTAAGGGTTGGACTGGATGATCTTACAGGTTTTTTCCAACCTGAATGATACTATGATTCTATGAAAGCTTTTAAGGGCTGGTACAGTGCAAGATGGAAAAAAGTTCTCTACTAAACGTCATATAAATCTAGGTTTTGAGCGATCAATAAAACCATGAAAAAGCCTCCTTCATCTTCACAGATCGTGAGGTCACTTAGCATAGCAAAATGCTCTATATGAAGAGAAAATAGTGTTATTGTTTAAAAGAGGAAAGTTGTCTGCATTTACCAGCCCTTCACACTTCTAATGTGGGGCAGTGAAATAAAAGAAGAATTTGGTTTGTTTGGGTTTTTTTATAATCACTGTTCCAGAAAGCATAAAAAAAAAACGTTTATGTGCCTTTTGCACAGCCATGATACTGTAGTTCATATTAATCAGACTGAGTGATCCCTGTCAGATAAAAGAAGCAATTGTGCCGTAGTCTTTTCTGTGGCTAAATGCCAGAGTTATAGAAAGAACTGAAAATTGTTTTTTTTTAATTATTATTGTTTTATTTGTCTGTAAATAGAGAATACTTCAATGGGTGTTATAATGGGATAACAAGCGCCATCTGATCTGGTCCAGTGTTGTCATTTATGGTATTATTACTGCTGGAAACTAGAGGGGGAAAAAAAAGATTCAGAACAGCTATACTGCTGTTAAAATGCTTTGTGTGTAAAACCAAAACTTTAAACTTTAAATTGTAAAGAACACAGTAGAGTTTTCTTAATGTTATCTACTTCACCATCTGAATGTGCATCTAACCACAGAAGTATGCTGCTACAGTAAGTGGGAATATCAAAAGCATTGGATCAGCTGCCCAGTTTAAGAATGAATTTTAAGAATTGATATAAGAAAACAAATTGAATTAAATTCATGCTGTTAGTCATTTAAAATCCCAATAATTGATCAGTTGCATTATTATTATCTCTGGAAAATACACAACCACAAGGACGTGATATGAATGCACATGCCACTGTAGGTGGTGCTCACAGAAGGACCATAGTGTGTTTACCACTTGTATTCAAATGAAACTTCTTTTAAGTGGGTTGATTGCACAAAAAATACTTTGCACCTTGATTTCACTTAATTTTTTAATAGGCAATCACATTAGTGAGACATATTTTGTCTGTACTTATAGAGCAGATATTCTAATCGAGTTCTTTTTAGGTAATGGGAACATAATTTTTTGAGATTCTTCTGGCTTTTGAAGTGTATAGCCTTTATTTCTTTCCATGTAATGTAGTGGTGTTTATTTTTCCTTGGTTCCTTTCTGGCATCAGCTGCATTCATTAGTACCTGTTTTTGCAAACAAGTCATCAATTTAAATTAGTCCCAAGATCTAGAGTTCCTTTATGTGTTTTTAAACAGCCTATTCTCTTTCCCATTGAGCCAGTCATTCAACTTGCCTATAGTGTTTGTTCTAAACCCATTTTTCTCTAGCTTTACTGGTAACAGAATGACTTGCCAAAATCCAGATAAACAGAAGCATGTTTTCCTTTCAAGAGAATTAATTACCTTAAGAGAGAGATTGTGCCTGATGAATCTGGAATCTGTGTCCTTGGAATAAGCATGCTGCAATTCCTTTCATTTTTCATGTTTCTTCATATGTTTAATTGTTCTTCCAAGTCTATTCAGAATCATAGAATCATCCTGCTTGGAAGGGACCTTGAAGATCATCAAGTCCATCCATAACCTAAATCCTCCTATCATAACCTGATTTACCCATTCAGTGCTTAAATCATGTCACTAAGCACTATATCTACATTTTTAAAAAAAAACTTCCAGGGATGGTGACTCCACCACCTCACTGGGCAGCCTGTTCCACTGTCCAGCAACTCTGGTAAAGAAATTCTTTCTAATGTTCAGCCTAAACCTTCCCTGGTGGAGCTTCAGGCCATTTCCTCTCATCCTGTCATTATTTATTTAAGAGAAGAGGCCAACTCCCACTTCCCTACAACCTCCTTTCAGGTAGTTGTAAAGAGCAATGAGGTCGTCTTATGTTTTTGAAATCAAACTTAGTTCGTTCCAAAATGTGTTTAGTTTCTATGTATGCTGTTCTGTAGATTTACGCTAACATGCTTGTCTTGGCTAGAATACATAAAATAAAAAAAAATAAAATTGCTACTAGGCTTTATTTCCTAGTTTTGGAATTCTGTTTTTTTGTATTTTCCTTCAACTTTTTATGTGTTACAGATGCATTCTGTCAGCTGTGGACCCCTGTATAGCTTTTACTCATAACCATTTCTGAAAACAGAATTCAGAAATTGGTTAATTACCACCCTTTACTACATTTTAACTTCTTTGCTTATTTTCTGTTTTAATGGCTGAAATACAAACTGTTTTCATTTCATTTGCAGGGCCACCTCAGCTTGCCTCCTGACCATTTTCATTTTATAGCAAAGCTTTTTGACCTTTTAAGAGGAAAATGTTTTTGCTAGTCAGTCTCTTTCCATTCTTTCTAAGCTCTTGTTGTTCATTATATTCCATATCAGATTATTAATCAGTTAGGTCAGGAATCCTTCCCTGAAAGGTCACAAATCTATTTATTTAGTTACTTATTTATTTTTTAAGATGTGTGGAATACAGATTCAAGATGGTTTAAGAAACTTACACTGTCTTTGACTCATTGAATTCAGCAAATTTTTCAAGTGTAGGTGACATCCCTCATTAATTTTTCATTTCAGTTGCAAAACTTTAAATTGAAAGTTTTAAATGTGTTAGTATTCATCTTTCTGTTTAATTTACTGAATCAACTGAGGTAATTTTGTCTGAAGTTATTTTATACTTCCAGTGACTTTGTATGAAAAAATGCACATAAAATATTGCATATTTACCAGTGGGTAATTGAGAATAGAATCTGCCGAGTTTCACATACCTATCGCTTAGGTCTGCTGTTAGTAGAATGTTTCAATTTTATCTAGAAAATTAGTCTCCAATGTACCACGAGGAGTTCTTTTTCTGAATGTTTTTCAGTTCTTCAACTTTACAGTATCTTTCTCCATGACTAGGGTCTGTGTTTTCTCTTGACCTTATTCTTTATTCTCCTCCTCCAAAGCCTGAAATGTTCTGCTGAAGCTCAGTTTATCTTTTCATTTTGATTTTTTGGTGAGTTCACCTGCACCATCCTTAGTTCAGATAAGGGCTGCTTTTTTTAACCCTGTACCACCCTCATTCCACCTTCCATACTTTAATTCACATTATGCAGTGCACTCAGAGTATGATCCTTTTGGATGAAATTAAGCCAGAGTGTTTACTCCAGGAGTTCAGCCAATACACTCCCAGCTGCTACTGGTTCATTCAGTCTGTTGGACCAAGAGGAACTAGTGTGAAGTAGAATGACTTTAGATGTATATAGTGTGCATATTGGGTTTGGAGAATTTAATATGTGAGAACTAATATGAGTGACATTCCTCAGGGGTCAGTATGGGAACTGATGCTGTCATGGACATGTCATGTGACATGGGCAGAGGAACTGAGTGCACTTGCAACAAGTTTGCTGACAACACCAAGCTCTGTAATGTGGTTGACATCATCGAATGAATGTATAATCTGTGTCCTGCTAATATGTGTATATGAATGACAGCTAGATAGAGCTTTGGGTCATGTCTGTTTTTATCTTGGTAGCTCTGTGCTTGTCTTTTCTCTTGAAAAGACCGAATGTTAATAGGCTCCACAGAATCTTGACTGTAATGCTTTGCTGCCTGCTTTGTTTCTATACTATTAAGGTTTTGCTAGGCTGTATGTCAGATGAGAAAATACATTTTCTGAAGAGTCTGTTTAAGTTTTGAAGATCTTTCCTCTTCAATCTTGTCATTTTCTGTTGACAACGAAACTGCGTCTTTGAACATTTAGAAAATAAGGCTATCAAAGTGTAAACCGCTTTTTTCCTTCCAATATTGTAAAACAGTTTTGCTGTTGAGAAGAGGTGCTAAATTATGTGTTATATTAGGGATCTGTATGTAATCAATAGCTAGCTCAAATTCACCAAAAAATGTATTAAATTTGTCAGTTTTACTCGTCTTACTTTAGGTCTGGTAGATAAAAGATTGTTTGGGTTTTTTTAATTATCAAACCAAGATTTCTAAAAAAATTGTAAACGTAACTTAGTAACTAAATGATATTAATTTGTGATAATAAGAATTCTAAAAGATATTGTGTCCTTTGTACATAACAAACATTTCAGTGTGGAATATCTATCATATTTTTTAATAATGCAGTGAGTGAATCCTGGCCTTTTTTGTCATGTATTTGTCTTTAATATACTGTGAAGATGATGTCCTTTCGTAATATGTTTTGATGATAATTTTCCTGGATTTAGCAGGTCATGCTATAGAAATATTTTATATCCTCTTATTTATGATTTTCAAACACATTTAGTCCTTTGTTGTTTTTTTTATGCATCTCTGAAACTCCTTTGAAATGTTAGTAAACATACATATTCAAGTTGATATTTAGATCCTAGACATAAACAATTTTAAAAGCCCAAACTTTTAACAGAACTAGCAAATATCTTGGTATGTGCATGTATATACCTCCTAACTGTAGTGCTTTCTCTTTTCATTTTAAAGGTCAGTTCTATTAGTCCTGATGATTCTATTTTAATTTGGCAAGCTAAGAAAGAGGGACTAGTACACTTTCAGACATAAGAAGTTGTATTTTAATATCTACCCAAAATAGTGCATTTCTCAGCAGTTTGACAGAAAAGGGTTACTAGATGGTATTAAAAATACCAGTTTCAAGGGAAATAAAAGAGTAACCTTCAAACTTTTTCTGACTTTGTCTCTTATCAGTCATGAAAGTGTCGGAGTCATAATGTGAATACTTAGGGAGGCTTTGAATTGTCAATAGAGGAAGCTTCCTCTTTGAGGTTATATTTGCTGGAACAGAAGAGATAACATTATTATCAGTGTTTTTATAGTTAGCCAATTTCTCATTGCATGTACTGTAATGCAGTTTTTAATATAGTTAGATATTAGTATAATGATAAATATGTCAGGCTTTCAAAGTAAATTCAGAATGTTTCTGTCAGTCCTGATACAGCATGAAATTCTACTCCGGTCTGTTTCAGAGATTTTTATGAGCATTTTCTGGGGGGAAAAATAATTATCGAACACATTTCTAACCTCCTTTTCAGAAAATTGACTTTAAATATGCTTTTTTTTCTGGGATGTGCGTTGAGTTGTCAGCCACTTAGAACTTCAGAGTTTAGCACTGAAATGCAAAGATACAGAATAAAAGCTGGCACACTGTATAATATTCAAATGCTATTATAAGCTGGTTATGATCACCGTAGTATGAATTTGTATGCCTTTTTGATATGGCATTCAAGCCCTGTGTTTCAGCTCCTATGTGAATTGAACTGCTGTTCATGGGCTTGTTACTCTTGTTTATTACATATTGTAATGTTTTTCTATGGGCTAGCAAATACACAAAATTTCAATGCATTCAAATGTATTGTCCAAGTTTTGCATGAAAATACAATTGCACTGAACTTTTACACATCTTGCTTCAAATTTGTTAATATTTAAACTGAAATTAAAGATTTATCCACTGCTAGTCGACTGTAGAAAGCTATTAAGAATTTCTTCTCATTTGGGTAGACTTGTAGGTCATTGTTAGCAATATGTCAATTAACTCAAGTATTCAAGAGCAAACAATGTTTAGAATTATTAGGAGAGAAAAGTGCTTTCAATGCTGCAAGTATTGTGTTCCACGTACAGCCTGAATACAGTCCGGAAAAAGCTTGGGAGATGAGATACAGCTAAATTATGAAAGTGCTTCTGTAGAAGGAATGATAGGCCAATTTGATTGAGGTGCATTAAATCATGAGTGACATGGAGAGAAGTGTGAAGGGAATAATATTCAAGTTGTTAAAATTAAATTTGAAAGTGACATTTTCAAATACAATGTTTCTTCATGTTACAGATATGTGGAACTCTTTGCTGCAGGGTTTCACCCATGTTAAATATGTACAGGGTTTTTTTTAAGCTGCTTAAAAATTTATAGCTAGTAAAGATGCCTTCCAAGATGGTAGTTTCAAGGTTGTCTGCCTAAAAAACAGGAGTATGTCTTT
Organism: Chaetura pelagica; assembly: GCF_000747805.2. NCBI lineage: Eukaryota > Metazoa > Chordata > Aves > Apodiformes > Apodidae > Chaetura > Chaetura pelagica. Next base: position 3,385,735 of record NW_009954107.1, on the reverse strand, counting down.
GGAGGCGGTATCTCAGGGAGACGTTTAAAGGGACCATTGTAGATCATAACCTCAACACAAACATTATACTGTAGTGTCTTTAATAGCATCTATCTTTGAGTATGTGAGAAGTTTACTATCAAGTGCAAAGTTATTATTTCTTTGTCCACAGCATTTAATAAAATAAATAAAATTTGACTGCAAATTACTCAAGAGAGTTGAAACTACTGAAAATACTAGAGTTGTCACTAGAATAATGATATTTAGTAGTTAGTAAAAAGAAACTAGTGGTTTTTTATTGTTACACTGCAGGACTGAAGCATCTTCTTTGTGGTCATGCTAGAGCTGTCTTTGTGCCACACTGGAACACCCTCGTCATTCACATGGTGTACATACTAAGTATTTTGAAGTTAACTAGCTGTAAAGAGGAGGGGGAAATGACATGTGGACTGGTAGGGAGCAATACGTGGTCCTGCTAATACATGCAGTTGCAATACTTGCCAGCTGTTCAGATTAGCTTTTGAGAGAATATGGATCGCTAGAGACTGATACTTAGAAACAGATGTTCACTAGTAGGGGGCTTTTAAACTGCTTAGGCAAAGAGATAAAAAGGTACTTCCTAGTGTTTAAAATACCTTATATTTTAGAGTACTTTATCAAGGCAGATGCTGTATTCCCTATTAATTGGAAGAGGACATGTAAAAAGTACTTAGATTATATTGGAAGGAACTTACCTCCTACTAGGAGAAGCTGAGAGGTAGTAGAGGTAGCACTTTAGAGGACGATGATTGTCTTTTCTCATCTTCATGTGTTAGCAAATCCTCTTCTCTTCACAGAAGAGTAAGCACATACATACTTTACATACTGTAGCTTCTAGCCATCACAGTTCCTTCTTGAGATAGTCATTTCAGTAAAAGTCAGTTCTTTGTTAGTTGCGTTTTGGAGTTAGCAAGGAGTAGTTGCCTCATGATAAAAAATATATATATATATATATAAAAAAATATTCTGATAAAGGTTAGAGAAAAGATCTTACTCTGGATAAATTTCAAATGCTTAATAAGGGATACTAGGCTGGATGTGGAGCATTACTGTGAGGATGTCATGAAGTGTCCCCTAAATGTTTTTTGTCATTCAAGCGTTTAATGTTAGCCATATATTGTTTTGCTAAATAATGCACTCTCCAGTTGAGTTTAGAAGGAACTTGGAAGAGAGACATTTCTTACCTCCAAAAATGTGTGGGTGACAGTTTACCTGCTGTTTCTTTTGCCTGAGACTATTTGCAGAACTCTTGCTTTTATATTGAAACTTGGTTTTTTTCATGTGGCAGCCAGTTTAGTCTTCTGCAGCTAAATGTTGTGTAGAAATAAAAATGTTAGATTGAAATTCTTTAAAATACAGTAAATTGTTTTACTTCATAGTTTGTTCAGTGCAATTGTGTGGCTTATTGTATACAACATATCTTTCTAAATATCGATGTTTTGAAATTCTATCACCAATAAACCACCAGAAAGAAATACTGGCTCTGCTGAAATCAATAGTGAAATGCTTATTGACTAATTTTGAATCAGCAGTTCTCTCAAATTATTTAGGTACAGAGAAGAAACTTCTGTGCTGTTCTATTAATATAGTGGGGCTGGAAATCAGCTTTTCTGAAAGTCACTGTGAAGTTTTACAACTAGATCTTCTTACCATGTGCAAACTAAAGAGAGAGATGTGTGGGAAAACCTTTTTTTTTCACCCGTTGTGTTAAAAGAATCATCTAGTTAGTCTATAAGAACTCTTGAAAGTCCAATGAGTCGAAAGAGGGCAAAATTCATTACAAGCCAACAGCTGCTCCTTCAACATGGAGAACAAGCCTTTGTATTAAAGTGGTGGAATGTTTGGAGAAAGTCTTCAGATTACAAATTCATGTTGTTAAAGACAAGCCTGACTGTATAGATGAATCTTGAAAATTTACAAAACCAGTGAGGATTCTTGGAATTGTTGACTGGAGTTTTCTTTTAATTCTGCCTTGGAATTCTGTTGTGACAAAAGCATCAATGAACAATATTTTTAATGCTACAGTGTCCAAGTTTATATAAAAAGGGACTAAATTTAAGGAATTCAATGAGTAAGCAAACTGTGCTTTCCATCATATTTGTGAGGGTTGTGTTTTGCATCCTTAACTTATGCTGACTTTGTAAGCTCAGACATCAATGCTCTTCTCTACCCCTTTGCTAGAGAATCATGTTTTAGCTTCACTAGATATGCAGTAGGTGCAAGATGCAAGATGTCTTTATTTGTTGTTAATTTTCAGTCAGCTGCTATGGGCATCAAAATAGACTGCAAAAGTTTTTGGCTTGGAACAAACATTTGGGCAAAACACTTTTAACAGAAAAATTAAACTGTTTTAGTTCAACTGTAATCTAGATATTTTAAAAGTCTAGAATTTTGGTTTTTTCTAGAAGCCAAGAAAAGAGGAAAATAATACTTAATGACCTCAACATTGATGAAGTTTCTGCATGTTCTCAAAGCATTCAATCATCTGGTACTGTGATATGTTTAAGTATCTGAATGCTAAATATATATATCTGTATCTGAATGCAGCTACTTAAGTCACCTGAAATTTTGCATGATGGTTAACAACTGGAGCATTCTTAAAAATCTACTTGAAACCAGATCTGTCTGACAGTGCTTCCAGATCTTTGATCAGTTTGTCAGGCTGTTCTTGTGTGTTAATTTTAATTTGAACAATTCTTTTATGTTAATTTACCTTACCTTGTTCAGTTTCTCCCTTTCATCTAGAATCCTCAAGTCTTACTTTTTTTTTCTTTTTGGTCTTGGTGGTTATTTCTGTCTTAAGATACAGAATTTTGTGCATGAAAACTATTTACATTTTCTTGCAGTTCCTCATATGAAGAAGTAACCCATACATTCACTATATGCATATTTAAAATTGCTGGGAAAATTGTTGTCTCAAAACGCCTCCCAGGCTTTCCTTTCCTCCTGTGTTACAGCATTTCAGAGATAATAGTACCAACGTTGTTTTGCACATTCCTAGAGTGCAATTCACTGATCTTTTTATTTTGGTAATTTCTATTGGCAACTTTGCAGCAGATGATTCAATGTAATGTTTCAATATAGAAATTCCATGTTCACTGTTGCTAAGTGTCACCAAATTAAATGCCCCCAGTAAGGGTCAAAGACTGTATTAATTCTTATATAATAGGTTTTGTAGGGGTTTTATGGTCCTGAGGCTCGCTGCAATGTCTTTGGCCTCCTGTTTTTTTTTTAATTCTTACTGTTTAATTAATATTTCTGTTTTTATTGTTTCATAAATTCTTTTCAGAACCACCTTCAACATAAGGCACTAAATACATAGCACCAAATTAACACTCTGTAATTGGTAAACAGTTTTTACTTACTGCTGGCCTTTGGAGGCATGTCAGTTTTCTTCACATACCTAGGCTGTGCAGACTGAAAGCATTCAGCCTGAGGATATCCATGGAAACATTTTTCAGACCTTGGAACTTTTCTGTTCCTGCTTTAATTGGGAGAACAGTTTTCTCTGTGCTTTATTTTGTGTTCCATTTATATTTCACAGTGGTATTCTTTCACGTGCTTCATCAGTATCATTTAGTGTGATTCTTCTTTGTATGGTTTCTTAATTCTTTTCACTCTAATTGATGTCTTTTTTTTTTTTTTCCTCCCCAAGTAGTAGTTTGCAGTTTAACCCAAAAGAGCCCTAAAAATCTTAAATACTTCACTGAATTTACTTTGTTACCATCTGCGTTATGGTATATGAGCTTTTTAGAAATTCATGTGAGGAACTGAAGTTCTGGATTTATTTTTTTTGTTTATTATTTAGCCTTTTATTTTTTGCCTATTCATGGTGCCCTTCTCAGACAAGATGTTGATCTTTCCTTTTTCTTATTACGTTCTTATCTACCTCTTTCAGACATCATAGTGCTTTCACATTAACGTATGGATGCTATGAGATAATGTTTGGTGTTTATGTCACTGTCGTGCCTTTTTCTGGGTAAATTAATACTCTATTATAAAAAGTAAACCATCTAGGGTTTTTGCATTTCAATAACTTAGCCGAAATTAATAGTTATTATTTGCAAACTTTCTTCTTTTCTGCAAAGCCATGATCTAATAGAGGGAAGTTTTATACTCTGTTCCTTACCACAAAGAATGGAAAATAATCATGAGGTATTGTATCTGTTCTCTCAGATATCTACTTTGTATTTCAGTCCACGTTGCTAATTAAATTCATTATATGGCCTTTGCCTTTGACCTAAAATCTTATTTGTCCACAATGGCCTGTTTGTTGGTTGTTTGCTTTCAAGTTTTATATTCTAAACATGGAGTGGTTCCTTCGTTCTCAATTTGTCCTGCTAAAGGTTTGATTTTGCTCAATTTCTATGTCATGTCAACTCTGCTTCTTTAAGTGTGCTAACTAGACCTAATATACCATGCAAAAAATTGCTCTGGGCAACACAGAACAATTTTTTAAAATAAGTCAACTGTACAATTCTGAAAAACACAGGCTTATCCTAGAGTACTGATATGAAGTTTAAAAGCAGTACAGCAAAACTTGATTTAGAATTGGTTTTAACCATACGGCTCTATTTTGAGTTTTTTGTTCGATCATGCTAGACATGTCCTTTTCCATAGTCCCCTTCTCCAAAAGACTGGTTCTTTGTAATCTTAAGTATTAATTAGCAGAAACAAAGACCAAACGAGAGTTTGTTCCAGGAAGAAGACAGCAAGCATATACCATACATCACTTGTGCCCTGTGATAGGATGAGGGCAGTGGACTCAATGAGAGCGTAAGAAGTTCCACATTAACATGAGGAAGAACTTATTTACTGGGAGGGTTAAGGAGCACTGGAACAGAATTCCCAGAGAGGTTGTGGAGTCATCTTCTCTGGAGGCTTTCAAGACCTGTCTGGTTGCATTTCTGAGTGATCTGCCCTAGTTGTGTGTGGTTTTTTGGTCCTGCTCCATCAGGGGGGTTGGACTCGATGATCTTTAGAGGTGTGTTCCAATCTAATATTCTGTGATTCTGTGATACCATTTGCATTGAGAGAATTTGGATGTAGATTTGAGTTTTCGATCAGAATGGCAGTTAGTTAAATTAGCGTGTCAAGGAATGAGGAGAAGATAAATGAAATATAAGAAAAAGGTTTTAGAAAAAGACACGTAAGAGGAGCATAAATGAGTTTCCTTCAAGTAATGTGTGCAAGCCTGAATTCTGCTTTCTTAAAAATTTGATGAGTTGTTATCTTTGTCCCAGAAGTAATGTTAATATGTAATGCTGTACTGTAATAGTATGTAATGAACTTAAAATGTCAGTATTTAGAGCTTTAGATCATTGAAATGATGTCTTATTATAAAAATATTGGATAAGTTGCACCTAAATCTGAACAGAATAATAAAGCTCTGCTGTAGTAAAAATATTACTTCCCCCTTTTTACTGACTTAAATGTTGATACTTTATGTTCTTGCATAGTTTGGTATATATAATTGCTTTTCATAAAGACTATTAATTTTTAAGGATTTTAAGATTTCATTGTAGTTCACTGTCACATAATGACAACATTCCAGAGGATATAAAATTATAGGACATGCATATATATATGTATGTGACTGTGTGCTGTATGCTATGTAGTAAAAGCTTGTTTATAAAACTGTGTTGATAAATAGAGTATTTAAAAGTTGTTTTTCATGCAGGTATCTTTATGTTGTTGTTGTTGTTACTATAAAAAATATCCTGAAATACAAGTAGCTGAAAGCAAATAAGTTACTGCAAATATGGCTTTTTCTTCCTTGGTGGCAGTTGTAGCTCCATTGCTTTGTGTTTGTGTTTTGTCAATTAGCTGTCAATATTCTTCTTAAGAGTAATCCAGTAGTTACTAAACAGCGTGATTTGAAAGGGGATCAGAGACCCACAGTTGTACTCAGCAAATTTACTTTTAAACTCATTTATGTGTTTGTTTATTCAGTGTGCACTCAAGTACCTCTTTCTAAACTAAGCATTAAGATTATAAATGGATGTACAGGTTGTGCTTCACATGATACTGAAAATTACTTTGGCAAGAAAGACTACCATGGTTTTTCTCTCTGGCATGTATCTAACTGTTCAATCAAACTGGCTAATTTTCCATGCTCAGTTTTTCATGCCTGCCTAGTATGTCTCACCTTATTCATTAATTAGCATTTAAAAATCAGCATTCCAAATATACAAATATTTCCCCTAAACTTGACAACTTTCTCTGCTATTGCAAATCCAAAAAAAATTACTTAACCTACTATGGAACTTGCAGTTAGTGGTCATCTGTGAAACCTGTAGTTGAAATAACTGAATATGTATCTCCAAACTCTGTGTGGCTGAATTAGGGGCAGCATTCAGTTTGCTTGGAGTAGGGAGCTGTATAAAACACAGGATTCTTCTTACTTGCTCCTATTTTTATGAATTGGATTGTGGCTTTGGAGTAATTTGGGATTTACACCTCCCCTTGCTTCTGCTTCAGAGATTGTGTTTTTTGCAGCTGTTTGAATTCAGCAAAGTCTATTTTGGAGCTAGTGTGGTGGCAAATAAAGCCTTTCTTTTTTCACTTCTGCTTCCAGCACTAGCATTCAGGTCAAACTACCTTTTTTGCCTCACATCTTGGAAACCAATTGAAAGAACACTTTGAAATTTCAAAAGACAATATACCATAGGTTCATAAATATTACCCAAAACTATAGGTTATTCCGGTGAAAGCTATATCCAAAATGGCTGTAATTTCTTTGTTAAGTTAAAATGTTACTTCAGACCCAGAGGAAAAAAAAAAAAAAAAAAAAAAGGAAAGTAAAGGGATAGATATTTTCTGGATATCTGCAATCATATTACATTTCACTAACCCTAGATAGTAAGCAGCAGTTTAAATATCAGCAACAAAATAAGCTTGGGTGGATAGCTATTTCAATTCTTCCACCTCTGTATCTGTGAAGAAAACCTTTTTTGAGTGTACTGCATGTTCCTGTGTTATGTCATGACTAGACTACCTTTTTTAAGGAAAAAAAAAAAGCTAAATGATCTATGAGATATATTCCATATTGAACTTTAATTGCAGCTTTTCTTTCATTAGAAGCACTGGCTTGGTTGTCTGGCTGTAATGAAATGTGTAGAGATGTCAGTTTTCTCTGAGATTTTTTTCCCCCTCTTTCTTAAGTTGATTAAATAGTTGTCACATTGTTAATCAAAAAATCACAGTTGCAAAAATTTACTTGCCTGAGGCAGCTAGGCTAAGCTGTGCCATGTAAACTTCTCAAGACTACTACAGTGCTGTTTCAGTGATCCTGGAAGTCATGTCTGTTAAAGCCTCTCATGTGGGTACTGCATGTCACCATTCCAATTGAGAGGGAAGGCATTCCTTGTGTGCCAGTCTGTTAGGTAACTTGAGAATGAAGTGCTTTAAGGGTAGCAATGTTTTAGTCCTACTGAGACTTTAATTTGTTTTTTTCTGAAACCCACTAAGAAGTGATTCATTGAAGGACTGCTGTATCTTCTGTCTTCTTATTATTTAGTAACTAATAAATGTGGGAGGAGTCTCTCAGAAAAAAAAAAAATTAAATTATTATTCAGTCAGTTACACCAAAGACTCTGTACAGCTGAGCAGAGAATTTGCAGTTTCTAGATTTGTGAGATCACCTCCTCTAGCTGATTCCTTTCATAGCACTTCTAGACACCTTAAGTAAGGCAATATAGCTATAAAAACTGTCTAGGCACAACCAAAGCTGCAGCATAATCTAGGATTTGTATGCTGCTTTAAATTATGCCAAGTACCCTTTCTAGACAGCTAGTCTGCAGAAGTCGGCAGCATTTCTCCACTTTTGCTGGAGGGCTGGGAACCCAGATCATATTCTGTGCTCAGTGCCAGATGGACTTTGTGGAAGGCAGCCACCACAGCTGGTTTCAGCCAGCCAGTTCTGTGAAAACTGGCTGCTCTCTCTGGATTCTCTTCTTTATTTGGAACAACGCTGAACACAGTAGTGACCTCATAGAAGATGTGACTTGTATTGAATTAATACATGAGTGAATCAAGTACGAGATTATGTGTATCTGTACTATATATTAAAAAAAAATAATCATTAAATATTTCTTAAGGTAACATTTATCCATAGCTATTAAACTCTCCCATCAAAGTGACTGATAGGTTTTATGGTCATGTATAGTAAGTTGGAGTGTGGACATTTGCACTGACTGTTACATTACAGATGATGAGACAGGTGTAAATACATGGAGTTTTATTTGTGGGGTCCAATGCTGATTTTCTAGATTATCCTAGTTATTTTTACTGTAAAGTGCTTGAGTGTAAGTTGAACAAAATCATTAGAATTGCAGAGACACCACCTCTAATAATTCTCACCATTTTGTGAGTGTTGGTGTGTGCACCTTTGCTGTTTTCTTAGTCCTGGTCTTGCTGCTTTGTAACTGATCTGAATTGGATTTCATGTAGAGACATTGCTTAAGCAATGGCTTCTGAGGAATACAATAAACAAAATTTTCTCCAGAGTGACATTCTGTTAGATTATATTTGAGTTGATGTTCATAGAGCTGATAACCATCTAAAATAAAGTGTTTATTTCAAGTGATTTAGTGTTAAACTAATATTTTCCTGTTTCACTCTTCAATAAAATCAAGATCCCTGAAAGCAGCCAGCTCAGTAAGCTGGGGGCATGTTTCTTACTACAGTCATATATAGTCTTCATTTTGACAGAAACAATTAGTTAATTCAGGATGTCTCCCAGCGGTGCGTAAGTTTATATGTATTTTGTGTTTAACACTAAGTTTTGAAGCATTTAAGCATCATTTGCAGATATGCCCTCTTATAACTGGGCATCTACAATAAAAAAAGAATGTCTACAGAAAAGAAGTTGCCCTATTAAACACAGATTATCCTAACTGTTGGGAATTAATATGTAAGTAGGATAGAGGCTTCTGAGCAGAACTGGAGCAGAGTCCTTTTGTATTTCTTTAGTTTTTTAGTTTATTATATTTAAATACAAATTACTCAGTTTCAGTGTTTAAGCTCTTTAAAATAAACTCATATCCACGTTACATCCCCCCATCTAAAAAAAGGTTTAAAAATTTTTTGACAGATTGTATCCATGTGCTAACAGATGTTCTAGAGTGTGAACAATTTAGGCCCAAACCAGCATCATCTCGTGTTTTTCACATCAGTGGTCATGATAAGGCTTTTCAGGGTGGGCTCCTACAGGGAAAACAGTCTACTATGTATGTACTATCCCCAGAAGATAGTGATGGAAAGAAAACAGGGAATGACATTAGGTTTCTAGGTTAGGCTGAGAAGTTCATGTGAAGTCCACTGTTGGGTTCCTAAGCAAGTTAAAACTGTGATCTGCCTGCATGAACTGAACAGGCACTACTATGAATAATAAAATAACCATGTATGGAGAACATGACTTCAAGTGAAACTAAGTGAAACTGTGCTGTTCTTTAGGAAACATAATACTTGAACAGATTAAACTTTTCCTGAGTTCACATTTAACAATGGTAAGGTGTGTAGATGGTATTGTCAGAGAATGTTTTAGAACTTTTCCTTTTTAAGTACGTAAATACTGATGAATGTCATATTAATCCTGGACATGAATTAGAAAACATATGAAATTCTGATGTGATAGAGAATCTTGTGGGGTTCTTTTTTTCCTCTCTAAATTGAGGGAAAAGAACAAATTCTTATAGCTAATACATGTTCTTGTCAAAATTGATGGACTGTATTTGAAAGGTCATTCTGAAGGCCTAAACATAATTAAGTAATTAATGGCCTTCCATAATGTTCCTCTCTCCGATGAATCTCACCCTCAATGGTAATGTAGTAAAGGAAGATAAATTAATACTGTTTATCTTACTGGTGTGGAATTCATAACTCTCTCTCTTTGGGGGCAGTTAACTGGAGTATTGTTTCACCTCTTTTGATGTATGTTAGCTTGAATATGGCCTGTACCAGGGGGTGCTTTCCACCTAGAGGTTTCTTCAACATGGAATCCAAATTCAGTTTATCATTAAGACAGATTATTATTAAAAATAGTCTACCTTTGATGGGCTTCCGGTACATACTAATAGATGTGCCATGTCTTGTAAGGTCAGGACAAGTTATTTCTTACTTATCCAGAATGATAATACTTTATGGAGTAGCTTTATACAGTATGCTATTACTAAATCCAACTCGGTTTAATCTGGCCACTCCACCCCAGCATCCATCATTCACATACTCATAAAAAAAATAACATCCTCATGTTTATTTTAGAAAAGAGTACTGGAGAACCTAAAGCTATGTTTTAGTTTTGAACTTGGGTACTCAACAAGTTAATTGTTTTGCCTTAATAGTTAACACCTAGCTCACAAAGGCTTCATTTCCAGTTACTTTGTTTCTATTTTATTTACATTGCAGTTACAAAAAGGAAGGAAAGAGCACAGATTATACTTAAGTATTTTACTGAACCATGACAACTATCACTCTTGAAGTGGGAAATCACAAGCATATGCTGTATTTAGGGTAATTTAAAAATATATTACATTATTGTTATCATTGACTATCCTAGTGAGGGATTATGTATACATACCATCTGCAGTTCAAGAACAGTAAATGTTTAATGAGTTTATGAATAGCAGATAAATATTTAACACAGCTTTGTAGAAATTTGCATGCATTGAACAATTGTTTGTCATTGCCAAAGAAAATGGGCTGGTTTGTGGACATGATTATATCAGTTAGGAATTCAGATTGCTTCTGTGGAATCAGATCTGAGATAGGAGAATGTTGTCGTTGGAAAAGGACCCGTTTATTCAAAGTGTCAGTCACTCATGCTTTGTTTTCCCTATTAGTTCTACCAGTGTGGCATTTGCTGTTGCTTCCGTTGTGTGGCTGTGATAATTGTGTGGCCACAGCTCTTCTGCTCAAACCATGGTTGCCTCTCAAACCAGATGGACATTCACTTTGCATCTTACATGGTACTCCCTCTTCATGCCTCTAAAATGAAAGGGAAATACTGAGTTTATCCATTAGTTTATTTAAAGCATTTTCCAATGTTTGCAGCCAGATAAGCTTCACGGAGCTTCGTTCATTGTCAAAAAAGCAGAAAAGGTGGCAAAGCCAGAAATTTTACTTCTCAGTCCCATAATAGTTTGTAGCATCAAATAAAATTTCATGAGAATATATGCCTTGCATGTAAGTCATTCAGCAGTCTTCTTACAGAGAGAAAGAAGTATGAAAATAAGGAAAACTCACATGTCATTATTTTGCTCATATGGATATAATGTCAAGAGCTTTACCTGATTAAAAACTGCTGTGGAACCACAAAAATATGGAGAAAACTGCAAACTGTTGAGAAGCAAATTATTCAAAATTCCTTTAAAAAATTGTCTTGAAATGTATTTTAATTATGGGCATGAATTTCAAAACTTTATGAGTCGGTGGTCATTGCAGTGTACAAAACTGGTGTGTGTTGGGTACATTGGAATAAAAATGTATCTATATAAATCTGCCCTATGCTTTGAGTGGCATCACAGTGTCATCATTTGCCTGATGGGAATGACATGAACAAATGCCACGCAGTTCTCACTAGTGTCTCCAAGAAAAGATGTTTGCCATAATTTTTGCATAAAGTACTGATCTTTTGTCCTCTGAAAACTTCTACTATGATTATTGCCTGTGGTTTAGAACATAGGTCTGAAGGTTGCTTGAAAAAAACCCACACCTTATAATTCCTTTGTGAAGTGGTTATGGATCCATTCCTCAGACAGTGGTATTTTAAATAGTTACTGTGTTGGCTGATGATGACTAGCACCCAAAATGTGATTCCACCTCAGTGTAGGACAGATTTATGTAATCAGAAGCAGTAGCATAAAATTTCCTTTCTGCAGAGATTATACTTTACTTCCCTATTTGGATGAAAGATAAACAATTTCATGTCAGTAAACTGTTTTGGGGAAAGGAGTGATTTTCTCTATACAGTCTCTGCATCTCTGTTTATGTCGGTACTTTGGATTCTGTTCCTTAAATATTGTTATGGTGAATTAAATTGCTATCATAAAAAGGAAGAGGAAACTAGTTTACTTAAAGTATAAAGCATATAAATAAAGATGACATCTCTCATCTAAATGTGTTACAAGTACAAAGGCATTTACAGTCTGAGGAGTCATATGACAAACAGTTTTATTAATCGGAGATAATAAAGTCTCTTCAACATAGTGTATTTCTTAAGTTCTTAAAGTGTATTTTTATACAATTTAGCATGTGTGTATAGGAACAGTAATAGGGATTATGTATAAAAGCATATAGGTATTTAATAACTAAACAGTGCAACTAGACCCTGTTACACTTTTTTAGTGAAAGGCCCATTTTTTATTTCAGTTCACATTGTATTAACAAATACAGTATATATTGTAATCATCATAAGCTTTAGACTATAACTTGGTGCTATGATTGTAAGAAGAGATAGATGTTTACCACTTGTTAGGCACATTTGAATCCAAATCAAGTGTATATATATGCCTGTGTGTGTGTATATATGGATTGCTTTGGCTGCATGAGAAATAATGACAGAGGATCACTATTTGCAAGACTGTGGTCACAGGTGAGTCAGAGTACACAATCTATTAAGCGTTTTAATGTCATTATTAATGTTAAAAATTCTTAAATCTATGTATTTTAAATATGTGTGTGTATGTGTAGCCTTAGTGAGATTTATAAAGAGCCTTGCAAAAAATAAATACAGATTGTCTCATTGTCATAACATACTGCAATCTATTCTTATAACAATTTTTTATCTTGTTAAAGAAAAAAGAGCTAGAATCTATAGATATATTAAGTTCTTGCTTGCTTAAGTTTTGATTTGGTTATTTAAATGAGCAGAATATGACTGAATTTTGAAAAAAATAAATAACCATCTACTGAGAAAGAACTGCATGTTTTGAAAGTGCATCAACCAGAATTTAACCAGTGTGGATGAAGGAATTCTTTTGCATGCTGAAGTATCAATGTATTTCAAACTTGAATTGTTCTGAATGCAGACAAGGATGATATTCAGGCCAAATTATTCAGGCTAAAATTGATTAAAGCACAGTGTATGAGTTATAAACAAACTAACAAACCCCTAAATCCATAAGAAGGAGAAAAAGCTTCGTTTTTCTTTACCTTAATAATAGTGAACATTTTTATTTCTATTAAATTGGCATGAAAATTGTATCCATTGCTAAGATTATTACATATCATAGAATGGCGATACTTGGAAGTGCCGTTTAAGATCATCGTGTTTGTAATTGCTGTTGTAGAGGAAGAGAGTGACTATCTTGTTTTGTGCATGTTTGCACTCCTTCAAATTTTTGCTTACTTTTTTTCTGTAATACCTAGTTAACAATAAACGTAACATCTTAATAATTTATAGTTTCTTAATAGCAAAAGTACAGGATGAGCCCATTAACTAATTGTTATTTTGAGGGGGAGGGGAAGTAGGCTGTGTTAGGTTTGCATTTAGTATTAACATCTGTGATTGCATTTACTACAATTCCATGTAAATGACATTTTTTGGATTGGGATTTTTTAATGGCCACAATTATACTTTATTGGAAAAAGATGGAATAGACTTTGTATTAAGAAACTTCACTCAATCTCAGTAACACTAAAGTAGGATGATTTTTTTAAAGGCAGGGTTAGGTTTTCACTTCTGTGAAAACTGTGCTGAGGCGTGTCCTTGATTTCATCACCTCCCTTTTAAAAAATTCCTGAACAAATTAATGCATGTTCTTTATTCCCCAGTAGCAGCAGTGTTGAAAGAGTTCGGTATAATGTATTTGTGTATAAAACAGTATATTCATCTTATATATGTGCTTTGCCTAAATATGGTATTTTTAAGACTCCTTTTTACAGTAACATACATACAGAAACTGTGCTAGCTTACAGCTATTGCTGTGTTTTCTTCGAAATAGGTTTTATTTTGATTCTTAAATACCAAATTGCACCATTTCAATGGATTTCTGTGTCTTAAAAAGGATTGTTTTTCATTTTTATTTTACAGAGTTACATACATGGAAGCAGTCAAGCTCAGTTTGTTGCGGAATCCCATATTATTCTTCTGCTGAGTATCCTTCAAGCCAGTGATGAATAGAAGAAAGCAAACTGAGGCACAATGTGCTGTTAAATAAAAGTGTTCTGACAGTGAATATCATGGAGCTTTCGAGGAGGTAGTGTATTTTGGCTTACTATATGTTTAAATGAGTATCCAGTGTTGTTGCTGTTTACTGCCAAGTAAAGCTGGGATTCACTAATATGTATATTTTCACTAATATGTACCTTGTTTTCTCCTTTACTGTTCTTATGGCTGTTTACTGATCTTGTTTTTTCTTTCAGTGTTATCGTTTCAGTATCAGAAACTTTTTTTTTTTTACTCTTTATTATAAAAGTTAAAAACTATTTAATTTCTTTTAATCAACAAAGAAAGCACGCTGAAATTTACTAATCGTGCATGAAGATCATTTGTCCTCCAGTAGCCTTTGGTTTGGGTTTGTTTTTTTCCCCATCTAAACAGTTTACTGCTACATCTTCACACAAATAACCCAATCTCATTTGTTCTGACTTTGTCTCCTCACAGAAGGACTCAGAGACATGCATTTGCTCTTTCATTCTTACAAAGTCAGAGCAAGTGATTTTTTTGTTGTTAATATGTCTTAATAATCTGCAATAAAAACTCATATTCAATCTTGTTTCTTTAAACCCTGCTTCTAATCAGCTTTGTTCATTGAGTAAAAACCCTCTTCAGCATTATCCACTATTAAAATACAGTTGTTCCATCATAAATACCCAGTACAGGAAAGGTCACAGAATTACAGAATAGTTTGGGTTGGAAGGGACCTTAAAGATCATCTAGTCCAAACCCCCCTGCCATGGGCAGGGACACCTTCCACTAGACCAGATTGCTCAAAGCCCCATCCAGCCTGGCCTTGAACACTTCCAGGAGTTCCAGGGCAGTCCAGAGCTAGATAAAACCAGCACCACTTCAGTAAGTCAAAGCTACTTACTTTTAAGATAAAGTCTTACTTGAGCAAGTTCATCAAAGAGTCACAAAGATGATTAAGGGATTGGAACGTATTTCCTATGCAGAAAGGATAAGAGTGCTGAATCTGTTTAACTTGGATGAGGGAATGCTATCAGGAGGATCTTATCAATATGTATAGATACCTGATGGGAGGAAATTAAGAAGTAGACAGACTTTCTTAGTAGTGCCCTCTTACAGGCCAAGAGGCAGTGGGCCCAAATAGAAAAAGGAAATTCAATCTGAAGACAGTAAGACACTTCTTACTGTGAGGGTGATCAAATTCTGGAACAGATTGCCTAGAGAGGCTGCAGAGTCTCCATCTGTGAAGATACTCAAAACGTGACTGGACACAGTTCTGGGCAACCTGCCGTAGCTGGTGGCTTGAGCAGAGGGCTGGATTAGATGATCTCAAGAACTTCCTTCCAATCTCAACCACTCTGTCATTCTGTCAATTCTTCACGTTTTATACCATACCCTAATTAATGTTATGTCAAAATCCCATTGTGTATGTTAGAGTTTTGGAAGCGTATTTTTGGACATTTGTTCCTTATTTCTAAGTTTGGGCTGCTCTTCTTGGGAGGAGAGTGAGAAGTTAAAATAGCCTTACCTTAAAACTGCCAAGTCAAAATTCAGTGATTATTAATTTAATTGTTACATTTTTTTTAAAACTCAGCTGTTATGTTGCTGATTAGAAGTGTCTTGTATAATAGATAGTAGACATCTTATTAGTATCTCCTTTGTTTTCGTGTACTCACAATTTATTTTTATGGGTTTTTTTGTTTCCTCTGAACTGCCACAATTTATTCCGACCCAAACCATTCTATGATTCTATGAAATGTATTATTTTAAACAAATCCTGTTGGCTACTTGAGAATGGGAAAAGTAAACCCAAAAAACCCAGCTAAGATTAAAAATAAACAAAACTTTTGTTCATGGCTTATTTTGTTTTTCTGACTCAGGCATGAAAGTGATATATTTTTGTTGGCAGAGACTGTCTTTAAACTGGGAAGTTGGCTAAATACATTAAAGCAGCTGGCTGAAAGAGTTCTTTCAGTGAGATTGTTCTTTGCTACTTGCAAAAAGAATTCTCTAAGGTTTCGTTTCATGGCTCACTACTGCTTAGCTGAGTTTTTGGCCACACAAATTTCAAAAGTGACAAGAAATCTTGACAGATTTCAAGATTTATACATGAAAGAATTAGTATTTCTTTATCCTTTATATATTGATAGCAATTATTATCTGCTTCATTGCTGCCTCATTATTTGTTTATTTGGGAAGTGATAGAACATGTGGAAATCAGGAAAAAAGTATATCAGATTTATAAACAGCAGTACCTTCACTTTATCCTTTAAAGTTTAAAAGAGGTATTGAATCTTAAGACATTGGTATACTGCTAATGTACATGCTTCATGTACTTGTTTTTCACTTTGTAGTAGTAGTAAGAACAAGGATATTGTTGTCACTTTTTTCTTGATGTTGAAATGCAATGTTGTGTTTCTCTACAAAGTTAATTTCCAATACCTGTGCTGAGAAAATATGAATTTGCATTGCATTTCTATACTTGCTTTTAGATAGCAATTCTACTCAGTCTGCTAAGTGATTTCCATATAAAGAGCTGCTTTTTCCCGGAGCTGTAGCTACGTAATTACGATATGGGTAAGGATGTGTGACAGGATCAGATACTCAGTTGTAATTATATTATAAAGCAAAATTGAACACAGTAAAATTTGTACAATGTTACTGATTATATTCTAGGTGTATTTCCAAATTTTTTGTTTTTTTAAACAAGTAGTCTTAGTTTAACAGATGGTTACTACATCCTAGTAGTAGTCTCTGTAATAATACAGCATATGCAATATTACCTCAGTAAAACAATTCTAAAAGAAAAAAAAAGGCAATTTCATTTTTTTTGTACTTAATTTTATTCTATGGTATGTTTTCTAACAGCCAAAATACTGATCCCTGGCTGTTCAGACAATTTCACTGTATTCCTCCCCGGCTACCTGTCCTTGCTTCCACCCTCTGTAGGTGGCCTTTTTGTGTTTGTCCAGGAGCAGCTTGTTCATCCATGAAGGCCTCCTGGCGTTTTTGCCTGACTTCCTCTATGTTCCAGTGCATCATTCCTGGGCTTGTAGGAGGTGACCCTTGCATACTAATAAGCTTTCCTGGGCTCCTTATTCCTCCTGAGCTTTATCCCATGATATTCTACCAAGCAGGGTGATGAACAGTGTGAAGTCTTCTCTCCTACTACTCTGAAACCTTGAGGGATTTATATAATGATAACAACAAGTTTTGTTATTTTGCTCTCCTTTCTCTTGCCTTGGGGAGGTAACTTCAAGAAATTATAATGGAAATTATCTAAATGTTCTTTAGAAGGGGACCTCTGAAGATTACATATTCCAATCTTCCTTTTAAAAGGCAGAGTTATCACCAACACTGGATTTAGTCTTCTATGTCTTTGTCTAGTGCAAGTTTTTAAAAACTCCAAGGATTTGAGATTGCATTTTTTTGGGGCAGTTACAGAAGTGAAGTTGTTCCTAACATTCCAGTCTGAACTTCTGAAGGTGTGATTCATGGCTTCTGCTGTTGTGTATAACAATCTTGGCTGGCATAAGGTTTTATCTTCCCTTTGGATTTTTTGCCATCCTTATAGAATTAGTGGAGTCTTAAGTGATATTTTCATTTAAAAATGAACAGAACATTCTGTTAATTAGAATAATGAGAGCCATGATGTTTTTGCTTTTTGTTACCTAGGCAGAAAATAAAAGACAAGGTTTGCTTTAATTCATGCTGCTTTACAGCTCATTCCTAGCCATGGATTGGTGGGTAATTTTATTTTTTTTAATATATTTTTGTTTTGGTACATATTTACTTACAGAGAAAAAATAATACTGAATAACAGGAATAAATTTAATTTGAGGTTCCATTTAATCATCCATAAAAAGATGCTGTTCTTTTAACTATCTGCTTTCAGTTTTCTTTGAAATTGACCAACTTTGATTTCCTTCCCAGGAGCAACAGAACCTTGTTATAATTTGTAATTGCGAAGGAAGTTTTATGTAATATAAAATGGTATTTATACCCATGGCAGCCTGATGGGCACTGCTTCAAGCAACAGGGTGTATTTGACAAACATAATAATTTGGGCAATTATGTGGTATTATATCAACATTGAGACTTTCCTGTGATTTAGAAAAATTATCTAAATAGTGTCACAGAAATGGAGGTATGACTACTGTAGATTAATATGGCAGTCTGCACAAACAAAAAAATATTTAAAATAAGAGCATGGAATAGATTTTATTTAAACAGAAATCTTTTTTTGTTAAATGGAAATGAAAGCAGTAACTTCCGTGGAGCTATCAACGTGCTGGACATTTTGCAGGCTGTAATGCAAGGTTGTTGCTTCTAATGAGTGAGAATTCCTGAGGACCTTAGGGCTGCATAATTTACACAGACGAATAACTGTGGGCATGAATAATACTGCCATGACAATCTTATTTGTTGGCTAGATAGCTAATTCTGCCACATGAAAAGAGCGTATCTATAAACGCGTTATGATACGAGCAAAGTTTAACATCTTCCTGAGTTATTATCACAGTTTACATCCATTTGTGTAAGTGCAGCAATGACTGATAAGCAGATAGTTAGAGAAGGATTGTGCAAAACAGAACATCCAACCATAATAAATTATTTAGGGATTTTTGAGCCAGATGTAGCATACAGAATAGCATAGCTCTTAGTCACCAATGTATAAATTCTTATTTATTTTTAATTCTTTTTTAAATTAATTATGGCACAGCTTTCTGTAGTAATGAATTTTCAGTGTTAACTTAATGTATCCAGAGAATTTTTGTTTTTAACCTATAGTTGCATGATAATTGTATCCTGTGACTTTTTTAATAAATCATGAGAAATAGTACTTTCTTTTCTTTTCTTTCTTTTCCTTTTCTTTTCTTTCTTTTCCTTTTCTTTCCTTTTCTTTCCTTTCCTTTCTTTTCCTTTTCTTTCCTTTTCTTTCCTTTTCTTTCTTTTCCTTTTCTTTCCTTTTCTTTCCTTTTCTTTCTTTTCCTTTTCTTTCCTTTTCTTTCCTTTTCTTTCTTTTCCTTTTCTTTCCTTTTCTTTCCTTTTCTTTCTTTTCCTTTTCTTTCCTTTTCTTTCCTTTCCTTTCTTTTCCTTTCCTTTCCCTTCCCTTTCCTTTCCCTTCCCTTTCCTTTCCTTTCCCTTCCTTTCCTTTCCTTTCCCTTCCCTTCCTTTCCCTTCCCTTCCCTTCCCTTCCCTTCCCTTCCCTTCCCTTCCCTTCCCTTCCCTTCCCTTCCCTTTTTCCTTCTGTTTGGAGCCTTATAGAATTTGTCATAGAGATCTCTCTTTCTTTTCTCCTTTTTGAAGCTGACAGGTTCTACTCTTTCCTCATGCAGATGATGTTCTACACTGTTAGTGTTTATTCTTGCAATGGGGGTCATAGGTAGTAGGAGTCAGCAGAAATTATGACGTACATATTAAAAAAAAAAAAGTGTAGTTCAGCATTCTTGGAGAGACAGGGAAGAGGAACTGAAGACAAGGATATTGAAGTACTGTTGGTTGAGTTAGAAAAGATAAAGTTATTGAGAAAGAGGTAAAACAGATGTACCTGTGGAACTAAGAACTGTCATTTTCCAAGAGAAACAATGTGAAGCAAACTGCACAATCAGCTTTTCTGTTTTAATTAGCTGTAGATGAATATAGATGGAGTATGTTGACTGTTGTAAACTGAACAGCTGTTGAAGTATGTAGTGTTGAGCTGTAAATATAGGTCTGGCTGTGAAGATACAGCAAGAAAGGTAAGGAATAGTGGGGCTGGATAGGCTGTATTTGAAGTTGAAATGTTTCTTTAGTTATTTAGTTTCTCCCTTTGGTAGACACTAATCAATACTTCTAATTCATGTCCATTTTCATCAAGTTTTTATGTCATTCTCTGGAGAAATAAAACTAATTTTAATGTAATATGTCATATTTTTCTTCCTTTTTGCAGTAACACTGAATATTATCCAGAGTGAGTTTAAAATTTACAGTAAATATTTTCATTATCAAAAGAGTTTCAATTATTAAGTAAATTATTTGTTGTACAGGAGATAAATCTAAACTATTATTTAGGAATTAGTAGTTGCTATTTACCTGAGAATTTTTTCTCAAGATTACTGTTAAACGTAGTTAACTTTGATGCTGATAAAACATGCACCTAAGTAAAAATGGATTATTTTTTTTCAGTTTGTTAATTTGAATTCCCAAGACAAGAGTTTAATGTGACAGCTGTGTAGGTGGATATGAGATGTTGATTGAGAAGAAAGAAAAAATTCGATTGGTTACAAAGGAAAAGACAAATCTTTTCTGTAGCATTAAAATTGCACCTATTATGAACAACATTTCCTGTCCTACAGAGTGAATTTAAATGAAGTATATTAAGTGCTTCTTTGGTGTAAGGAAACTTAACTACAGAATGAATTTAAATGGGAGATGTCTGTCTCTTGTCAGTAGGGCTCATGCAAAGTCACTGAGCATAAGAACCTGAAATTTTGAGTCAGAGGCAGAAGAACAATATACATTTAGCTCTCAGTAGTAAGACTCTATCAGTCATGCATAATGGAACCAAATTGTGTTCCCAAGAGATTATGTAGAAGTGAATGATGGTGACAAAGCAATGAAATAAGGTTTTTGTATGCTTGATCTTAAGGATAAGAAAAAAGGGAAGAACACCACAGTGGAAAAATATAGAAACAAAAGCACAAGATTATAGCATATTTAGGCATGCTACTTAATTAGGTGTGGAAATCAACTTCCAAAGCAGCAAAACATACTGTGCATTTTTCATTCTTGTGTTATCCACCAATACGGTCTGTTAACCTCGCAGGCTCATCAGGCTGTTCTGGAGGCTGCCTGACTCCTCTGAGGTGTAATGAAGTCTAATGAGATGATAGCTAAAAAAAATAAGAAATTTGTTTCCATTACCTCATTCTCCTACTCCTTGACCTTAAATTAATTAATAATATGAGATTTTAAGAAAGATTCTGAAATCTCTTAGATGTATGTCACAGAGATCAGAAGAGACAAATTTACAGTTGGGCATTTTTCAATACAACATGAAACATAATTGTTTTTCATCAACTAATTGAATGATACTGGATTTGCTGAAGTACCTTCAAATATGGTGTGTGTCCTCTCTATGAAATTACCAACTCTGTAGATCAGTGCTTTTCAACAATTTTCAATTTCTGGCTCTTAAAATTTTCCAGTGGAAGTGCAGACCCTTGCATAGCAGCTGTCAGCTGCTCTGGCAATTGCCCTGTTTTTATTTGCCTTTTGCAAATACCTAGCTACACCAGGAGGCATTCATTCACTGAACCCAGGCTGAAGACAAGAGCATTTTTAAGGGTTTCTTTAAGCATAAGTTAGTAATATTAATGCTTATTATCATTGTTAAGAAGCACATTTGCTTGAGTGGCTAAAAGATGCAAAAACATAGTCTAGAGTTAAATATTTTATGCTTTGAATCCACAGATACCTTTTACTAAGTTGAATAATTCTCAAGTGCTTTCATGCAAGAATAAACTGTGTCTATTAAGATACTGCACAGGTCTTTAACAGTAAAAGAAAGTATAATGCCAGCCTAGACTCATATTGATAATGATTTATGATATCGAAAAAGAAAAGGTGATATTCTTAAAAACATTTATAGGTGCTTTAAGAAAGGAAATGTGCATGCTTAAGGATCAAGTGTGTACTTAGATGGGAAAACATACTAAGTCTGGTGTTTGAAATAAAGTGCTTGAAAATCAGGTAGGTGTTAGGAATAAAGTATTAAAATACTGTGAGAAAATTATGTGGTATCATGAATGCTTACAAAGAGTTCAAATAGAGTTTGTTTCAGGCAATGTATCTGTGTTTAAAAGTTAAGAAATGAAGCTATTAAGAAAATATAATTCAATTATTTTAATATCTGGTATATTTAAGGAAAGTAAAGTACTATTATACATCTACTGGTTCTGGAGATGTGTATACTTCTCTAGGCAAGAATATTTTTAGGCACAAATCATAAAATGTAAATAAGGTTAGAAAAAATTCTGATTTTGTACAGTGGCAAACAACACTGTAAGAATTTGCAAGATGAACAGGGCTAACCCTGAAACTATCAGATGTAATTTACAAAACCAAAAAGGTCATAAATAATAAATGTAAAAAATAATCTCCTCAGAGTTGGTTTTAGGTAATACTAAAAGACAACACCAATATGAATAACTAGGATGTAAATCAGGCTGAAACTCCTGAAAGTTTGATTGGTGATATAGTACAAACTTAGTCAGGTTTCTCTATGCTATTTTTGTTGCGTTTGAATTTAAATGGATTCCAGAGTCCTCCTCTTCTGAAGCTTTTATATGGCCTCTCTATTCTCAAGTGTCTAAAAGTATCACAAGAGGGATGGTTCCATGCCTTTTATAAAGCCATTTTGTGTAACTGAAGCCAGAAGTTTTTAAGCCAAAGTAATGTTCTGGGTTATTGTGAGTATCAGTACAATTAGATTTCAGGGCATTAGAAAATACTGAAATACATCTTGATTGTGTACAATTCATGCTTAAATTAAATTCACATTCAAATAAATTATTTTCAGACTGTGCTTCATTTGTTTCAACTTCTGAGTTAGAAGTCATCCTTCTTCACTGGAATGAGACATACAGTGATTAGTAGCTTAAGTGTGCCTCATTCCTCAGCCCTTGAGGCCTGTGGAATAATCCTCTGGCATGGTTGTGGTCTAATTGAGGATTGATTGCACATTGAATAGCATTAAGTGGACTATTAGAATCATTGCTTATTGTTTCCCGAACTGAAGCAAAAAGAAACTATGAGACACTGCAGAACTATGTTTTGTCTTCATTAGTATCTTCAACCTATGATAAAAAAAAATCAGATTCTTGAGCTGGGAGAAGTTGCTAATCCCTTGTTTTCAACAACTGCATGTAGCTAAAGAATATTTCCTGAATAGAATTACTAGAATGCATGTTATGCTTGGATTTTCAAATGTAAATTGAAAGTTAAATCAACATGGAAATAAGTTTAGATAAAGAACTTGCAATGTGCTCAATATTTCAGAAACTATAGCAGGTATTTTAGAGGTTTAAGTATTATTAGGAACAAGTTAAGGCAAATATCTCTCTCAGTTAGTGAAATATGACCCTCTCCTAAGGGGCCAGTAAAGAATTTCTTGTATTTTAATCATCATCCCCCAGCCAAAAAACTTACTAAAAAAAAAAAAGAAAAAAGAGAATAAAAATACCATAGACTCTCCTGTTAATCATATTACTCCTTGAGAAAAAATGTGCTTTTCATTGTTCTATGTATGATGAACTGAACCAGAGGTTTTTAAAGCTTGTATGATAATCTATCCACATTTTAGTTAACAGTGAACTGAGAACAGACTCAAATGGATGAATATTTTGTTTTCTAGTTTATCTTGCTCATGTGTTATTAAGCAACTTTATGATCTGTATGTTCAAAATTTGTGTCCTACTTGACAACTTGTCTTTAAAACCTTTTTCAACCTTCTTTCCTTTTTTTTTTAAATCTAGAATGTCCAAAGAAATATCTTACTACACTTCTTTTTTTTTTTTTTTTTTTTTTTGCCACAGGTGAATGTATTTGTACTGTACAGATTGTGATGTGCAATTTTAAATATAAATACTTCCTTTCCTTTTTTGAACTTGAAAGGTTTAGTTCACAGATGTACCTTTGTGGCTTTCTGAGATATCCACACATCTGCTATTTTCCTTGACAACAGCAATTACAGATGCTGCTATCACCATGGGAATGGTACTCCTGAATGAAGCTGCTACCTCCAAAGGGGATGTTGGAAAAAGGAGAAGTAAGTTATCTAGTACAACTAAGACAATGATTAGACAATTAGAAGGCATTGAGAAATTACAAATTAATATCTGGTTAAGTTTTAGGCAACAATTTTTAATTAATTTAAACCAATTTTTACCTTTTGTGGGTTGGAGGAGAGTATAAAAATTCTGCTAAAACTGCACTCACATGAAGTTGTAACAGTACAAAAATGTTTTAACCATACTCAGCCAAGATAGAGCTTAACACAGTATCTCCACTATGTAGCACTTGGTAAATGCTTTTTGACTCTTGAGTTGTAATGGAAGTCAGTGTCATAAAGAACAAGAGTTTAAAAAAATTGTTTTCCAAATTAATGTAGGCATTTAAGATGTGTAAGATGACAACATCCAAAGGAGTGTGAAAATTCTTTTACTTGGTACAGTTTGCCAGTGCCATATTTCTAGAGGAAGGTAGGAGCCCAACAATAGATGTAGGCCAGAACGTATTCTATTCTGTAATGTCTAAAGGTCTTACGGGGTTTTTTTGAATAATTTTGTAATTTCGAATATTTGCAAGATTTTTTTGGCAATGAATTGCATAAGCACACAACATGGAGGTATCTCATCCATACATAAATTTTCTAACCGATATGTCAAACAAACTTACATTAAGTGTGACATAGGTTCAAATAAATATGCCCATCTGCCTTTGCACCTTTTATAATGTTTTTTCATATCCCCTGCCTCTTACTATTTTTCTTGTAGAACGCATTGAAGACCTTTGAAAGATACCAAATTTCCTATGCTGCTTGCACTTTCTTTCTAGATCTGTTATTTAGCTTCTCTGTAATGCACGATATTGCTGATAGGGCTGGTGAACTACTTTCTAGGAAAACATTCTATAATTCTTTATAATACCTGGTCGAATGTTGGCTAGAGATCTCTAACCTATAGTCATTTTGGGGTCTCTTTCAATGATTCAATGATGTACAGTTTAATTCTGAATCTCTTACCGTTTCTAGCTTTAATACTAAATGTCGACAGTGACATGAGTTTAATTGGAATATGATGGCTGTGTGACAGAACTCAAAGGGTTGTGATTAACGGAGCAGGGTTGAGTTGGAGGCCAGTAACCAGGGGTGTCCCACAGAGGTCAATACTTGGTCTGGTCTTGTTTAACATATTAATCAATGACCTGAACAAGGGGACAGAGTGTATCCTAAGCAAGTTCGCTGATGATAGGAAGCTGGGAGGATTGGCTGATCTTAGATCATGATTGAGATCTGTGCCCGTGAACAAGAACACGGCAAAATAACAGTGGGCTGCAGTACAAATTCAGGCTCTCTTCTACTTGTGGCAATTATGTGAATGCTTTCCATGTACCTACCTTGCACTGTTCATGCTTTGTGATTTATTTACCCATGCTTTGAAATCATATTTGTGAGTGGTAATTTCTTTATAGTGAAGTGTGTTCATAAGATTTGTACCTGGCTAGTTTTCTCAAAACTGCAGAAGTTTTATATTTCAATTGACATATGTCAGTTTCCACACAGCCCGTTTTAATGAAAAAATGCATCATTGTCAGTTTCCCTGGCTTCATGGTTGTTCATCCTTCACTCAAAGCCAGCACACTTTTGAAGCATGAATATTGCTGTTAAATAGCAAAGGTTTGGCTAAAGTAGGAACAGTATAAGAAGAGAGCTTTTAAAATCAAAGCAAGTCACTAGAGCCAAAACATTATCTAACATAGATGAGTTGCATCACAATTACATGCATCAGCTTGTATCATGTTGCCTTTTTAAAAATTTATTAACATACAATTGAGCAAGCTATCATGATCAAAAAGGCTTTATGCTATTATTACACAGGGTGCCAACTGATGTTCCAGATTTTATTTGTTAATTTAGGCATTTACTTTGCTAATTTATTCTATGCCTGAAAAGGCTCAAAGTGCTTGCATCTGGATTCGTTCAAAAGGTCCGTCTCATTGTTATTTATCTTCAAAACCTAAAGATTTATATTGCTATCAAATTAAGACTAAAAAGTGATTTGGCTACCAGTCTTGGAACTTAGCAACAGTAAAGTATTTTAGTGACTAAGGTCTAGACAAAGTCGTTAACTGAACTACCTTTGCTGTTACTTTTGCCTTAGGTGGTTGACTACAGAGAACATGATTCCATTAGTCAAGGAGTATTTTTCTAAATTGTTTGTTTGTTCCTTTTGTTGTTTTGGATTTGTTTGTTTTGTTGTCACTTCTTCTGAAATAAACAAGCAAATTCCTGAACTAACTTTCTTGATATGTATCATTTACAGAGTTATTAAATCCATTATCAGCAGCAAGGTGTTTGCAACCACATACATTTGAGTTCTAAATTGCTGTTCTTTTTCCTTGAAAATACACTCACACTTAGAATTTCTTTTTTCTTAATAACCATAAATATTATTTCCATGTATCAGAACATAGTGGACATAAGTAGTCAGGGGTGTAACATTTTTTTACTTAAGTGTGTCAAAATTCTCCATAAATGATTGACATAAATAATGTTCTTTGTAGATGTTCCAGTTTTTAATCTTTTATGTGATAATAAAAATGTTCCTTTCTTTCCAGTAATATGCTTGGTAGGCCTGGGTCTGGTGGTCTTTTTCTTCAGCTTTCTGTTGTCGATATTTCGGTCCAAATATCATGGCTACCCATACAGGTAATCTCTAATTAAATTCTCATCTTAGAGGTTTTAATAGCTTTGTATAAGTTTAAGAATAGCTCTCAGGGAAACAGGCTTTAATTTTTACCCCTGAAGCCTAGGGTAGCTGGAAGAAGCAGGAAGAATAGTGATTAATTCAAGCAAACTAAAAAGGACTGGAAAGCTAATGTTGTTAACATGACGGTTAATGCAGACCATTTAAATGTGTCTGAGCACAGACCTGAGGCATACGCAGTGCCATATGAAAAATGCAAAAACCCCATGTACTTCAGTTTATAAACCTTTATTAAGTATTTATTTGTGTATCTGTATAACTAAGATATACATAAGACAAGGCACATAACCACCCAACCAGTTTATAGTGCTAAGCTATGTTTTTTCACTGAAAATACCCTCTTTTTTTTGGCCTC
>NW_009954107.1:3344812-3358651 GCF_000747805.2 Chaetura pelagica | reverse complement strand
GAAAGAGTGAGTTAAAGTCTTCCATAATTTTATGTATAGTTGTCAATTAAACACTTAAAATTTGTATAACAAGCATAATATACAGTTCTTACCTTTTGTACATGGATACTTTGAGCTGGGAGGTCACCTACAGAGTTCTGATTTACATCTTCTTGTTGATCTATTATTTTTTTTAGTAGCCTGTCATGAAAACACTTAGGTAGAAGAAAAGAAAAGGAAAGCTGCAATTAAGCAAATCTTCAGTGATCTGGTAATGATAGACCAGGCTACTGAAATAAAAGCAGTGACATTTCCTGAGTCATCAAATTTGTGAGACAAAACGGAGACCTGTTGATTTTTCTCTCCCAAAGCTTTATTTTGCAGGATGGCTAAATATATTTAATGAGGAAGAGTCCTTTTCCTGTTATTCTATTCTCCAGTATTAGCAATTATGTTCCATTGGCTTCTAATCCTACTTCAAAGTGTGCTCTTCTTTCCATTGCTTCAGTCTTTGCTCCTTTTAATCTTTTCATTCCTGTAGAGATATATATACACACGTATGTATATAAATATGTGTTTATAGTTGACATAGTCTTAACATGCTATACTAGGCTTTACAATAAAGATAGTATACATGAGTGCTGTTTTCTTCCCTCAAGTTGGCACCAATGCATTAAAAAAAATATTAGATTTTCCTTATTTCCAGTGAAATTGGTTTGTATAAACTAGGAGACTAATCCTTCACAGAATATTAGTCTATATGACTATTCTTTGTATGGAAGAGCAAGTGGATGACGTGTGTGACAAAGTAGGTCCAGTAACAATTTGCTGAAAGATCTTGGCATGATGAAATGTCAGCTCTATATATGTAAGGAAAACATTAGTACAACAGATTAGGAAAGTAATATTTTGACATAGAAAACAAAAGAACTGTAGCTTTTAGTGTTCAAAGTTCTATTGTTTTCACAGCCGCTGTTAAAGAATCATTGAGGGATTACTTCTACAGTTTTTCTCAGATATTTCTTAGTGTTGATTTCTATGACTACATTTTGTGATCAGTGCAGCAGCCAGATTTATGTTGTGTTCTATTAGTAAGGATTCAGCCTTGTAAAGCCAGTTTGAGCTAATACTTTATTTTTTCCCTGTTGATTTTAACTGTTAGTGTTTAGAACAATTTTCTTATTTACTGAGCTTGGTCTTTTCATGCAGATTAATTGTCATTAACTTCAGGTCATCTCAGATTACTTTTAGCATTTAATAACATTATACTCAAAACAAGGAAACTCTTCCCCTTGCAATATGCACAGAAAGCATGCTCTTGATTTTTACTCGTTTCTACTAAGAGGTCTTTAAAGGGCCCAATAGGATCATATTTCAAGATTTCATCAGTATGGTGTCAGTAGTCTGCCTTCTGAGATAGTCTGTAGAGCCTATCAGCATCCTCTCTAGAGTCTTACCTTCTAACTTGACTGACTTGGGATGAAAAACAGAATCCAGTTTTCCTAAGTGTGAGGTATTTTTACTTCCCATTAAGTGCTTAAATGTTATTGCAGACCTAATTGCTCAGATCTACTACATATCTTGTACTATCATGTAATGTAGGGGGTTTCCCTCTTTTCTTGCTGTAAATTTTGGGTGGTGTGGATTTATTTTGTGATTTATTTTTTTTCCTCAAAATTGAGCCTGCATTTACTGAAACATGAGACACGTTTTCTTTGTGGTGTCTAGCAGAAGTTGAAGCCCATGTAGATTTTGTACTCCTCTTTTAGTATCCAAGCTAAGAATAAAATACATCAAGAATCAGCAGCAGGGGGGAGAGAAAGAAAACTTATGAATTCTATTAAAAGTTTACATTTAAGAAGTTTAGTTTCATATGCAGTGTATGGAAAATAAATAAGTGCACCTGTTTGTATGTTAAAGCAGGTGACTAAAGGCATAAAAGAAATCCAATATAGTGTTAAAGAGAATGATTCATCACAATCCTGTTACAGTGAGATAGTGCTGCTTCATTGTGTTTCTATGAAGAAATTATAAAACCATAAACCAAATTCTGTCTTAAGAAGTTAAGTAGATTCAACATGACAGTTTACCAATGAGTAACACACATCAAGCATATTCATAAGACAATGAACCCTGTGGATGCAGAAGTACATGGAAAGTATTTGATAGCTATCTAAGTGCTAGCCAGTTTTCTTTGTGGTTTTTTTTTATAATGTTACTGCTTCTGCAGAATTGAGATCTTACAGTCTTACTTGGACTATCCTAGATTCTTCATGTTTTCATGGGAATAAATTAATCCTTCAATTTTAAATCCTCACTTAATGCAGAATTACTGGAAACCATCACTAGAATTGATCCTTTGCTATTATCAGATTTCACATGCTAGTTTATTTAGCTGGTCCTTTCCAGTGTGAAATCTTTCAGGTAGATCTTTGGGAAGCTCTGACCCCATTTTCTGTTGCTGTTTTAAAAATTAACGTACGGTTGATTCTTTGACACTTCAGCGATCTCAACCATGTCATCTTCATGACAAATCCATAGTGTTTCTTAAGAGAAGCCTCTTTAGTTCATGTGCATAGTTCTTGTGAGTTCTAATGAAGTGAACATGCAAAACACTAAGGTGGACCAAGTATATAAATTCCTTTATTTTCTCTTTCCCCCTTTAATTTAATAACCTGCATTTTAACTTCAGTCATATATGCTGATACACATTCATGCTTTTTGCTGAATTCCTTAGTATCTTCCTAGGAATTTCTTGTCCTATGAATTTATTTCAGTGTAGATATGTATTAAAATGTTGAATATGTCTGTCTTTTTACTTTCAGTGGTTGTAGATTTCACCTTGAAACTATCAGTCTTTATGTGATAAATTGTCCTCAGGCTAGTAAAGCTTTGCCTACTAACAACAATGCCTGCTAATGATGTGTCAGAAAAAAGAAAGAATGTTTATGTTGATGTGCCTAAAGCAACAGTTAAAGAAAAGTGGAATTGTTTTAATGCTATGTGCATGATCTCAAGCATCAACTTCACTGTCCAACTGGAAAAAAAAGTCAAATATACTAAATTGTTTGTGTTCTCTGGCACTGAACAATGAAATAAGTCCTGTGTGAAGCAGCATGAATCCATAAAAAGTAAAACAATAACACAACCTGCTGTGCATCCTCTTTCTCTCAATTGACCTCCATGTAGTGAAGATAAATCAAAACCAGAGGTGAATAAATGTAAAGCAGGAGTCAAAAATTAGAGAAAAACTTATTTCCTTTTCTAATGTGCATAAAGAAAAGTACTGGGAATGCTGTTATTTCTTTGACCTTGGTAATGCCATTGTCATTGTTAATTCCTGTGACAAACAGAAAAGTTTCCAGTGGAGTGCTCCAGAAGAGCACAGGTCTCTAGGTATGCTCTTTAGAAGGCATCTATATAGGAAGGGAGAGTAACGTTTTGTTTACCTTTTTTTTCATCAATTTCAGACATTTTCCAGTAAAGTTTTTTGATTCTTCTTTCCACAGAATTTTCTTCTTGAAGGTCAGGGTTGGGGGAAAAAAAAAAAACACATGGTTTAGTTAAAAAGCTAGTAAAATATCCTTATAAAATAAAGTGTTGGAATCGCAGAGATGATGCAAAATGGAGGTCATCATAAAGTTACTTGCTGAATGAACAAAATTGTGACAGATGAACTAGCCTGTAATAAATCTCTTTGCTAGAGCCATTTTTGCCATGACAGAGCTTTTTCATGCCTATACCAACCCACCTTTTTTGTGAGAACTAGATGAAATTTTTCATTTTGCTAAAACTTTCATTTTAATTGTTGTCAATAACTGTGGAAAGATAATGCAATAATTTTACACTGTTGAACATTTTTGCCTTTGTAATGCCTTCTGGGTATGACAAGAGTGTTGATATAGCTGAGAGAACCTTTTTTGGAAGACTTCTCACCCCAGTATTTGAAATGAATAAGTCATAGATTAAGTATCAGAAGCTCAGTGACTGAGCAATAAAATTTCATTGTATCTACACAGAATTTTATCTGTCAACTTATATGCTTGGGAATGACAGAAGGACTACTCTTAACTGTAAGCCAGAAGCATGAACTGGCAAAGATAGCTTTGCTAGTCAGGGGAGAGTCTGGAGGGCTTTCTGGCAACCTCCCTTTAGGCAGTTTCAGTCCAAAATCACATAGAATATGAAAAGAACAAGGAAGGATGATAAGGACAAAAGAGAAGACATCAGTACACCAGCATAATATTGCATTATTGGCAATGAAAATATTTGTACCACTGGTTTCTTCAAGAGGACAGAGAGACAAAAGTCTTACCCACTGTTTACTGAGGTTAAAAAAGTTTCTTGATTACTTTTTTTTTGGCTTTGGCTGAAGCTTATTAACTGCCCTGTGTTGTCTTTTCTGCTTTGTTTTCTGGATGAAATTTTTAGCACAATTTCATTATTGTTGACACTTCAGTTGTCCTTTTAAGTCTTATTTTTTATCATTTGCTGTTGTTTTAATCTGAATTTAAATTAAATTAATACCTAAACATTAAAAGCTTTCAAGTAAGTTTTAATTAAATAGCTTTTTAAAGAATTTTTCGTACCTGCTGTTAAGCATTTAATTATAATATTATCCTTTATAGCCATTGTATTTGGCTATTATTTAAAAGCATAAAGTGAAGACTTTTTAGTTAAACCGTAGAAAATAATCAGCCTTCCGGACCGTGCATTGGTGGAATAGAAAATACATATTCTGTATTGACTAGCAGAGAAAATTAACTAAGCTGCAAGAAAGCATGATAAATAAAAAAGCCTTATTTTCTTCAAAAAAGCATGAATGTTAAGTCAGACATGAAGTATTTGTTCATTACTTAGAAAAAAACAGTGCAACAAGAACAGATGAATTGAAAGATACCCCAGAGCTTGAAAAATTCCTCAGATTCCCTATCAACTATATAACAAATGTCTACTCTCATTGTAATTAAATTAGTTTTGGTAAAGAAAATATGTATAATAATGAGCAATTTGAATTAAATCCATGTGAATAAAATGGAATAGTTATTTCTTGGAAATATACTGGTAAAATATTAGCAACTAGAACAAATAGTATTTGCAGACATATAAAATCAAATTTATTAATAAATGTGAGCACTACTAACAACTGTTCTGATGTTCCGTGTTGATTTCATGCATAATTAAATTGATTTACCTAAAGTTTATGAAGTGGTAAATCTACTTCCTATAAAAACTAAGATTCATATTCAGATCTACAGTGCTTAGCAAAATAGGCTACTTTCTTCAAAATGGCAGAAATCAGGATTATTTTAAAAGACAAGGAAACAGTAGGACAGAGTTGTCAAAACAGACCATCTTATATTTCGTATTTTCCGTACTACTTCTCTTAATGTGGCCAGACAGAGTGTTCTTCAGTAAAGAAGCTGCCCATTGAAATGAAAGGCAATGCAGCACAGTCTCCTCTGTCCATCTAAACCATGCAACAGCATGCTGAATTGCTGAATATCCACAGATCTCCACATTCCTCTCTATGTGAAATGTCCATGTTCAGTGCTGCTTTCTAGTTCTTCAGGGAATGGGAGATTGAATTCCAGGTGTCTAGCCCCATAGCAGATCTCTTAAGTGTGTGATGCTTCCTGAGGCAGACAATTTGTGAGCTCTTCTATGATTGGAATCTTCCTTCTGTGATTTACCACCATTAAGAATGCCTCTTACTGCTTCTGCGGCTTTCTTGTAAGTCTTATAGTTTACCATTCACTCCTACCTATTCTTCCTGTTACCAGCTAGTTAATGTCTGGAAGGGCACAGTTTGATCAGCCTTTCTTGTTCTGCTTTCCCCTGCTTTGCATAAGGGGACATGGTCTCTTTTATGTTTTTGCAGATATACCCCAACAGATGTTACCCAACTTGTTAGCCTAGATTTTTCAGAAAAAATCTGCCCCTCCTGCCGCCTCCTATTGGGCTATTATTTTTTTTTACAGAGTTTCTGCTTTTTGTGGTTTTCCACATTAGGCTTTTTCCTTTATCATTTATCTAGCTTCTTAAGCAGGTTTTATAACTTCCATATAACTTTCAGTGTTTACCCTATCCATATTCTTTCTCATGTCTCTTAGATGCTAAAGAAAAAAGTAAGATAGAAATTAAGGACCAATAACTATGGTAGTATCGTATTCATCCAAATGACACTGGCATATTTGTATTTCTTTATGGTTCTATATCATTCAGTCTTTTACCTATCCTGAGCCTATGAATGCTACCTGCCTGATTATTGTAATCTTCAGCCCTTCACACTCTACCCTCCAAACTTTTTAATTACTAGTATTTCTTTCTCTTCTCCTCTCAGTTCCTTTCCCATAAATGGCCTCAAACACCTAGCCCAGATCTGGGTTATCCTTTTAGTCTCATATGCTCAGGATTCTCTTACTTTGTGCTCAGCACCCAGCAATTCACCTCTTTGTGCGATTGTTCTTGCCAGCTTTTCCCTTTCAATAATCACTTCACCCTCCAGCACCCAGCCAGTTGCCATCTGTTTTGCATTGATTTGTATGTCTTGCCTAATAAGCTTGTCAGCTTTTTGCAGCAGGGAACATCTTCGTACTGATACAGTCTTTTAAGCTTGTGGCACGTGTATTTATGTTTTATAATGATTAATTAATTATGCCATGAATGGAAAACTGATGAAATTACTACAGTGGATATGCTAGAGCACATAGCATATCTGTGAAGGGAAGAAAGATCTTCCATGCAAACCTAGTGAAGAAACCCCTCCATTCACTAGTTCATTGCCTTTGTCTTTTTACAACTAACTCAGCCTATAGTCATGCCCAAGTCGTTCTGTGTTCCCACTTCCCTATTTATGAGATATATGTTCTTTGGTAAAGTAGTTAGAAAGGTATGATGAACGAAATATATCTACTTTTAAAAATACCAAGTTTTATTCCAGGGGTAAAGAAACAGCAGTATCATCTGAAACTTCATTTATTAAAATATTAAGAATTTAAGCATCTGTAAACCTACAGAACCTTGCCAAGTTCTCTATTGCCAAGTGGTCTGGGACCACTTCAACAGTAAAAGTAAAATGTTATAAATAAATCTGAAATGTCCTGGGAGAGGTAGTTCTCACTTTAAGTAGTAAGAGCAGATGCAGAACTTGATTAAAAGAGACCATATGTTTGAAGTACATTTGATAATATATTTTTTAATAGTAAAATTGAACTTTCAGTTACTCAGGTTTTGTATCTTTTATTCTTATTTAGTTATTAGTAAATGGAATATAAAAACTTCCTAGACAAATTATTTTCAAATTCATGTTTTTAAGTCTTTGTTTATTATTTTCAAATAATTGTGTTGCTCTTTTGTATGCATTTTTCAGTATTTAATCATGTTTTCTTTCTTTCCAGCTTCTTAATTAAATGAATTCAGGAGAGATTCATTTAGAGCTACTTACCATGAAGATAAGCTGTTACTGATATCTGCCCACCAATGTTACGTGTATTCAAGAATCTTTTGTTGGTTCATCTGTTTTTGTGATAATTTATATAGTATCCTGATAGATAAATGAGTGCAGTTTTATGCAATGAATATGTAATTTATAGAAACATACAGTAAACACCTCATTTGAAAGTGCTAAGAAGTTATGAATATAGTGTGGTCAAGAATTTAAATAAATTTCATTATTATGGGCTTCTGTTTCAGGTTTCCTTATTAACTTTAATTCATGAACCCTTGAAATGAAATCCCATTAAATGAAAGGGTATACTTCACCTGAAGTTTGTTACAAGGTTTTGAGATGTTTTAGAACTGAACAAAATATCATCAGTTCTTCAGCTACTGTTAAGAGGAATAACAGCATGGAAACTATAATTTAATGATTACATGGCACCTTGTCACCAGTTTGCTGTCAAACAGTATATGCATATACAGTTTCTGATCACCTCAGTGTTAAGCAATTAATATAAAATTGTATTTTCATATTTTCATCCTGAATTTCTTATTTTCATGGCTAAGCAGTTTTCAGAGTATATACCTTGCTGGTTCATCTCTTTTTCATGACAAAGAATGTAATTTGAAATGTTTTGTGGAATCTTGAAGACAAGAAGGCTTAGATCAGTCAGAAATCAGATCCTTTTAAGTTGACTCTGCAGTGGCAAAATGGGAGGATGGGGGCAACAATATTTTGTACCATTTTTCAATGTTCACCCAGCTTTGTGAAAAACTTATGTAGGAATTTGTAATTCCATATAAAAATGCCATTTTTGTTGCTGCTTACATCTCATATTGTATGAATTGCTCATAAAACTTTTCATATGGCTACATAGTGTATTCTCTCTGGCTCAAGAAACTAGAAGAACCACATGATTCTGCCTCAGACCTCCTTCTTTTCCTCTGTATTGGTACTTCTCCAAGTATCAGTTCTCTGCTGCTGGCATTCCAGGATTTAAATAAATTTGGAATTTCTTCATTCACGATATAGGAATGCCTCTAAATATGAAGATAAGATTGACAAGACTTTACAAAACTCACTTCTTCTAATGCTCTAGCTGTTTGTTCTCTAGAAAATAGCAGTGTTAAGAACTGGGAAATGTTTATGGAGAGAAAAAAAACAAAACAGGAAGGGCAAATTTTATCTTACAGAAAAACTGAGCAAGACTGATGATATGTAAGTGCTGCAAAGTTGTAGAGCAGTATTTAAACTAGAAGCTGAGGGAAAGCTGACAAACTCAAAAGTCCTGATGCAGAGACTGATAGAGACTGTAAAGGGGGATAAGGTCTTTTCAGATGTGCATTGGGTTAGCTAGGAAGGCAGATCACATTGTGTAGGGTTTTGTAGGGAAGGCTAATCAGACTGCCCACAATGCCAGTTGACTGGCCAGTGTGGTGAAGCTAGGACAGAATTTGCAAGAGTTTTATGCTGATGCTAGAAGCTTGAGTAATGGATGGAGGAAATAGAATGTGTTGCATTAAACAACAGCCATTGTGTAACAGACATTCTGAGACCTAGTGGAGAAAAATAATTTGTAGGATACTGTCACAAGGCTATTGACGTGAACGGCACAGCAGAATATGCAGGTGTCATAGTGGCACCATATGTGAAAGATTACATAAAGTGCAACAGCACAGATACCTTACAGCAAAAAAGCAGCATTGCAGTAGGACTCCATAGCTGGAAGTCTGCACTGACCTAATAAAAAAATAAAAATAAAAAAATAAAAGTAAAAAAGAATTAGAACTGTGCTAGTGACCTCTGATCAAGATGACAATAGCAATCAGGAAGTGAGAACAGAGAAACTGCAAGCTTCAGACAGGCAGTAATACCGAGAGAACTCACAATCACATCCTAATGAGATTAAGTATTGCGGCTTGTGATGAGTTGTTTCTAGTGAAACATGACTGCCTCCTGGAACAACTAGATCTCAAATAATAACCAAATCAAAAGTAGCAGCTTGAGTAGTGCCTAGCATAATAGGTATTAATGAGAGAGCTACTCTGTAACAGCAGCTAAAATACATAGGGTTAATACTGTTGCTAGAGAGGACAGTCTAAGTGAAATTGGAACTAATAAGCTGCAGCAATGTAGAAATAAAGGCAGTTAATAAACAAAAAAAACCCCACAACAAACAATGAAAAACCAAGCAGTCCAAATAGCAAATGCCTACAAACAGCCTAGAGGCTGTTAAATACTGTATTAGAAGCCCAGGTAAAACGTGCCACAGATCAAAAATACTTAAGTGGCTCTACAGGAAAGTTACTTGGAAAGAACTGTGTGTTTTGAATGCTGGCAAGAGGAACAGGAAAACTCACAGCACATCATGAGTCAACTGTAAATGTAACAGGTCTAAAAAAATAGTCTGAAGATGATGCTCATCATGGTAGCATGGTAGCACAGAATTCTTTAAATACATCAAAATCAGGGGACCAGGTAGGGAGCTAGTAAGAGAGCTGATGACAAAGGTTTAAGAAGGGGCACCCACTGATAAAGACTGTGACAGAAAAGCCAAATTCACTGCAGCAGCTAGGCAAAAAATATCTAGATCAAAGTTGTCTAGCACCTACTGTGTAACTACTTTAAATAGATGCTGGTAAGATCTCAGAACCAAATGGCACTTATCAAAGAGCTCTGAAGGAAATCAGATGTGAGGTTGCAGAACTGCTGAGCTAGGTGCCTTCACCTATAATTACAGACTGCCTCTGTATCGGAGGACTGATTAACTGCCAACACAGCTGTCATCTGCAAAAAGGAGAGTCTAGAGGGAGGACTGAGCTACAGTTCTGAGAGGATGGTTAAGTCTGCAATAAAGAGTACGTTTTCTTAGAACAAGGGTAAACATGGTCAGCTGAGAAAGGTTTAAGACTTGTGTAAAGGGGAATTTAAGCTCACACACCTGGACAGGCCAAAGAAAAGATGTTTGGCATCATCTGTAGGGGCACAGGTAACAGGAGAGAGAGCAGTATTTTGCAAGTACACAAATTCTTCGTGTACTCCTGTTGAGTGAGTGCTGCAAGTAGTTCTGACCTATGCATCTCAAAGACAGTTCAAGGTACGTAAAATGCACTGGGAATTGATCAGAGAGATAAAGACACTCCTTATGAAGGAACATTAAGAACACTGGAACTCATCACTTGGAAAAGAAAAAGCTGAGGAGTGACTATGGTAGTGGCTTGCAAGGTTTTAAACACTTGAGTTAAGTTGAATACAAAACATTCACCAACTCCTACAATATTAGAACCAGTGTGCAGCTGATTTAAATTAAGTAAAAGGAAGTACATCCTTACTGCTTTGCAAATTCTCCATCACAGGAGGCTGTGGAGCTACATAATATCAGCAGGTTCCGAATACAGTCAAAATTCATTCACAGTTCCACAAGAAACTAAAGGAGGGGCAATCATCCACTGTTTACTATCTTTAATGCAGTAGTTCTGGCTGCTGGAGAGTATGAGGTAAATGGATCACATTCTCTCTAAAATAACATCTTCAGACAGCCAGAGAGTGAACTGGATAGGCTTTTGGTCTGACCTCCTAGGTCATTTTGTAAGCTCATTAAGAGCTGTGAAGGAAGAAGGAGATGACATTAAGAAGACCTGTACGATCTACTGCAACCTTTGCTCTCTACAGCACAAATAAGCAGGCCTGGAAGGCACCAGCAATCAAGAGGCAGCAGACATGGATGTTGGCAGAGTTTAGAAGAATAAGCATTTCAAGACTTGAGTCCCAAAGTGTGTGGTCAAGCAAACCCTGTAGGAGAAAAGTACAAAATTTAGCAGAACAAAAATACAGAGTAATGTATCTAGATCTCAAATACTGATCTACAAGAATAAATGCAACTATGTTTTAATTATATACAGATAAATGTAATTAACAACTTGAAGACATTTTAATCAGAAGTGATGCATCAGAATTCTTAGGATCCTCTTTTGATACTAAGACACAACATTTTACGAAGCGCTAGAATGAATGCTATTTGCTGCAAGTCTTTCCTTCCTGTTACATTCATAAGGAGCTGATAACTCAGTTCCTGTTGTATTTCACAGGTGATCACTTCCAGTGCTATGAAATTATCACCCTACCTACAGCTTTCAGCAGTAGTATAGGGACAGGTTGGAGTTGGATTTAAAGAACAAAATGAAGCAGTGAGAAACAACACAATGGCAGCACAAGCAGTAAGAACTGCAAGTCCACATGTAGCAGACAATACAGAGTCCTCTATTTCTTGTGCTTTCTGTGCTGTAAGCTACCTGGCATATATGATTGCTCCCAACACCCAGGTTTAGATACTTTTACTACAGACCTTAGCAAGCATGTATTCTGGTTTGTATTAGCTCAGTTTTATTCAATCCTCACATGCCAACAGCTTCTTCTTTGTGTCCTTTTCCCTATATCACTGGCCTTAAAAGTTCTTACACAGATCCAACTGATGTCTGAGGAAACTTCATTCCATGTTTCTTTTGTTGCACTTTGTTAGTTACCTTAACTAGATAATGATGCAATTAAAATAATATGTGTTTTCAATAAAGGGACAATTTAGATGAAAATTAAATGATGTATAAGTCTGAAAGTGGAGATAAGCTAGCAGTATCTCTAAAATGTACCCAGATTCTGAATGAGCCAGGAGTGTGATGCTAAAAAGCTCTATGGCATTTTTCAATAGTTCATGTTTGCAGCAGAAGACACCTACAAACTTGTGAAAAAAGAAATCCATGTTTGAGGAGCAAAACAAAGTTTTATAGCAACAGAGCCTTTTAACTGAAATCACAAAGAAAGTGTAATTCTCTTTCCAATCAAATTCAACTCCAAATACTTTTCAGAACAACCAAATAAAACTGTCTCTGTAGTCATATAAGTGACATTAATAAGGTTCAGTGTCCTGTTAAGGATCCAGAACAGATCTCCATGTCAGAACTCTGGTAGCTGTTCTTCCAGTTCTTTGTTATACATGATCAACTGATTACAAATTTGCTCTTTATGTTAGTACTGAATAACTAGATTCAAGAGTAAAACAGCCTATAGTTTTCTCCTGTGATGAAAATGTAATACAGATGTATTCTTCCATGGGCTCTTATGAGTTGATGGTTTTATACACTTGTTAAGTCTTTGGGATTTGTTTTACCCCCCTATTTTTTCTATTCTCTAGGAATTCCAACCCTGTATCTAGGTATTCCAGACGTATACACACACACAAGATTGCCCTGTTGGGAGTTAATGAAAAAATGTTGGACCCGTGACAATTTCTTGTTTGAACCTCTCAAATCCAGGAGCAGATATCGCCCTGTGCGCAGTACGTGTATGAACAGGAGCACTGTGTGTTCTCTGAAATGGGGATACTTGCTACACCAAGAGCTATGAAAGTTCAGAGCTCATTGACTGCTGCGTGGCAAACCAAACCCAACACTGTCCATGAGGAAAGGGTAGGTCAAAAAACTTAAGCATTTTGCTTTCTCTGACATCGTCATATAAAACCAGTTTTTGCAGGGGAACAAACCTTCATAGAATGTTTCTTTAATTTGATGTAACCTACACTGAAAATTTAAGTTCTTTGTCCCCCGTTCACTTCAGTTAGCTATATTATTATGCAAGATATAGCAACATTAATAACCAACTGTCACGATCCGTGACCTATTATATCTCCTTATTGGAGTGTATTAACTTATCAGGATTTGCTGAGAGATCCACACGTGGGTATTGCCTCACACAGAGGAGACAGGAACTTATGCCCTGACTTTTTCGAGTGAATAACTTGCTCAGTGCTTACTAATATTTCTAACAACAGCAAGGTTTATTGTGGGGAAAACAAAGCAATTTGGGGCAGGATGTTCAAAAGGAGTGATTACAACACATTAAACATATATGGGTACACCTTAGTTACACA
The DNA here is from genome assembly GCF_000747805.2 of Chaetura pelagica. Lineage (NCBI taxonomy): Eukaryota > Metazoa > Chordata > Aves > Apodiformes > Apodidae > Chaetura > Chaetura pelagica. Next base: position 3,345,308 of record NW_009954107.1, on the reverse strand, counting down.
CCTTATTTACTTATTTAAGTGAGAGAAGGAGGGGGAGGGATATGCCCGACACCATTCCTGTATAGGGTCGCGATTTGTGTGCAGGTAAGACAAGATTACTTTCCCCTATAAGCTGGGGTAGCCGGATTTATCTCACCACGCGGTGGCGCAGGTAGGATGAGCTGGGTAGCAAAGAGGCTGTGGGTATTCCAAGCGCAGGTCGCCCCCCACCACCACCACAAAGCGGCGGCAGTCGGCGCGCGGCTCCAGGACTGTAGGTGTGCAGACCCTGGAAACGCGGCAGTTTCAGCGGCGCTGGGACTTTTGGCAGCAGCGGCGGCAGGCAGGCGGCAGCAGGAACGGCAGACAGCAGGGCAGCAGAGCGGGCTGGCAGGCAGCAGCAGCAGAGCGGGCTGGCAGGCAGCTCCCAGCAGCGGGGACAATGGCGGCGGCAGGCTGCGGGTGTAGACGACCGCCTCGCACACACGAGGCGAGAGCGGGAGAGAAAGAGAGAGCG
>NW_009954107.1:3309310-3344778 GCF_000747805.2 Chaetura pelagica | reverse complement strand
GGGCGGGGACAGGCTGTGTGTGTAGACGACTGCCTCTAACACACGAGGAGAGAGCGAGAGAGAGAGGGGCGTGTCGCGCTGCCTCTCTCATGGGGTTTTCGGCTCCAGTTTTGTATTTCCGGGCTTTTCAGCCAATCAGACGGGACCTAGTCCTGCCCCTGCTTCCGGCCACGGCTCCTCCCCTGTAGCAGCTGCCCCCCACACACACACACACAGAGCGGGTTCAGCGCCACGTGGAGACGCCGTTTTAAGTCAGTTTTGTCGGCTGACTCAAAGGACATTTCATGTTCGTGTAAGGAAATACCTGGTCCTTCACACCAACCCTAAATTTCTTTCCTTGTGCATCCAAATAAGCATATGATGCTGAAAGAAGCATCTTTCCATGTTCTCAAGGGAGGTTTGTATTGTGCGTTAATACGTCAGTACATTTCATTTGACATTAGTAACTTCCATAACACTACGCAGTGCATTGGTCCCTCTAAAACTAATTGAGTTAAATATTTCTCTGGTTTGTGTTCAGCCTTTCTGCCTTACATTTTAAAAATGCTTAGCAAGTATAAACAGCAATGTAGAAGCTTCAGAAGTTCCCAAGTTGGAAAGCTTTATCTTCTAATAGTTAAATTTTTGCTTTAGGAGTCTTGGTCTGGAGAGACAAAAAGCCTCAAGGTAAGTCATTACTGAAGAGTGCTTCAGGCAAAACCAGTGGAAAATACAAGTACATCTAGGCTGCAGCACACACACTTCCATAAGTATTTGTTTCCCCTCCAGTAGCGCTTGGTGCAGGAGTTTCATTCTCTGGTTTTAATGACAGAGAACAGGAAGCTTTACATTATCTTTAAAGAAGAGCTGTTAGACTCCTAGTCAGTTTTAGTTTGTTCTGTAGTAGTATGTATTTTCACTAGTAATGAAGTCATTTTGCAGAATTAAGGTAAAGAGAACTGCTTACTTCTTACCTGAAAATATTTTCCCTTGTGAAAGCTAGTGGAAGTTACTGTTACCCAAGGAAGCTTGTGGTGAGTTTTTACCCTCAAGACGGTTATCTACTATGAGCATGTCTGATGGCAAGTCATAAATCATCACAATATTGAAGCTGGATTTGACCAGCTGTCTGTGTCATTAGAAGTCCTCCCTAGGAATAATTGCACCTGGTGCAGAACAGCCATTAGCCCTTCCTTTTCTATAGTTATTCACTCTCTTCAGCTGTGTTGAACCAGTTCTTGCCCCCATCTCCCTCTTGGATAGAATCATGACAAGTTGATGGCACTACTACTACAGCACTTAAAATCCTCATCAGCTAATTGCTGCTCAGATTCTCTGTTTTCTCTAGGCTCTGCTTTAGCATCTCTGACTTGGTACTTTTAAGCCAGAGTCACAGGGCCTGGATTGTGCTGTGACTTTTCACAGGTTAGCACCCTTAAATTAGCTTCAGAGGTGTCCAGCCTCAGGCCAAAGCTCCCTGCCCTCACACATGGCATTCTCCATGGCCACCTGACCCAAGCAGCCTCTCACCTTCACCAGCTTCCCTACTGGTCTCCTAAGGTGATCATCTGTCAGAAGAGGGCTTGGCTGGCCCAGTGCCCCTGCCCTTTGAAGCAGAATTATCTTCCATTTCATACTACAGTGACTTGCACCTAAGATCTTCAATTAACATATGTGACAACTACTTCCATACAGAGAACATGTAGAATAAGCAGAGTAAGCATTTCTCCAGCACTTCTTGTCCAGTGGGAGCAAGATATAGTCAAAGTTCATTGCCTTTATAATGCTGTCTCTATCCTGAAGCCATTGTAGGCTGATGTCAAACTTACCCTCATAGCTCTGTTATTTAGGAATTGGTATAAGTTCTGAGAATTTTAATGAATGTTTTAAATGCCACAAGTTAAACTGATAACAGTAATTCTACAGCTTCATCCTACATCCCTTTTGGTAACCATGTATGTCAAAAGCCTTAGCCCAGCAATGCCTGGATCTCACGTATCTGCTGTCTTGGGGAAATTTCCCCAAAGCAAGATGAAATTTCCTGCTCCTTCCCCAGATGGGTTCCACAAAAAAACTGTTGAAGCCACAAGCACACAGCAAATCCCAGATCACAGAATAAAAACAGTGAAATCACTCATGCCAGTGAATCATGATAAAAAACAAAGCCACTATGATTTATAACTAAGGCAGATAGACAACACTGAAGAATCTAGCCACCACAGCTTTAGATACAGGATCTTTCATGTTTTAAACTTTTTCCTGGGGAGGCAATCCTTAAGGGGTTTAAAAAAAAAAATATTTTAAAAAATCAAGTGTCTACAAACTTAATTACCCAAATGTCATCAGGTAGCAAGATCTCTGTCCTGACAGAGACTTCTGCTAGTAGAAATATGAAATCTCCATGGTTTCTCAGGGATGCTCAATATATCAGCATCCTCCGACAAAGTCATGATTACTCACATTAGTTTTCATAGTCATAAAAAACCACAGATGCTACAACTCATGCTCTTCAGGGATATATTAATCACCATCTACAGGCCAAACAGTAGATACAGGCTAGGAGCTATTGATAATTAATACCTGTATTTACTTTTACTGCAATTCCCTCACCAGAAATTGCCTCCACAAAGCAACCCTGAATAGCCTACACCCCTTTGCCTACGTAGTCAGGGACATTTGAATACCTCTAGAGTCTCTGTTTATTATGAAATTAAGTTGCCTGAAAAAAAAACAAAAACATTTTGATCGCTAGGAGTTCAACAGTGGTGCATAATATGAGAAGGGCATAAAAATTAAACTGAGCAAAATAAGCCAGTGTCCAATATCTTATATTAAACCTGTCTTCTGCTTGAAAACCTCATTTCATGATCTTTCACCTTCTTTTGTTTCCAATTCTTATGCATCTTTAAAAACCTTCAAAATTTATTGTTCCCTTAAGAGGTTCTCTACTGCTATTAGTGCATAAGTATAATCACTTCTCTTTCTGAAATGGCTTAGTACTTTCAAGTATCATTCACACTGAGGCATACCTGAAGAAGTGCATTAAGAGACTTTGGTTTCAATTGGTTGAGCTTTCTGAGTTACTTTTCCTTCAAACACCTCTTCTGACCAATTCATTTCAGGAAAACATTAACATTTAATGTCATTACAGGCTTAAGTAGATATTTATCATCCTTTTGAGGGAGGGAATTTCCTTTTTGCAAGTCGCAATTCTTGTGACGCTAATATAAATCAGCACCGGAGAGTGCTCTAGTGTGTCATGCATTAGTAAAGACAAAAAACTGGGCAAGATAATAGAGATAAATTAAGATGTATAATAGAATACTTTGATACAGAATGGCTTTCAGAACAATTTGCAGGTGGTGTAAAGCAAGCAGCAGTACTCCCAGGACTGTCAGAATTATAAAAGCAAGAGTACTTCTCAATATGTAGATTTATAATATTAGTATGTCAGATTTGTAGATAAATTGCAGCTACAAAACGTACTCTTGATACAAACCAGGCTGTTAGTTAGCATATGCTAGCTACAGTTTACAAACAAGTATATTAATGCAAGTTTTCCTGGTGCCCACACTTGACATACTTCCCAAAATAATGATTTTAGGGGGAAGAAATAATGAAGTTAGGCCTTATTCTCCCCCATAAATATTATTTACAGTCAGATATGTTATGTGCTGATAATACTTTATTTAAGCATAAGTATTACTTGCTGTCAACAGTATATGGTATTGAGATATGTAAATGAAAAGTCTACTCCTTTGTAATATAACTAAAAGCAGAAAGCCATGTTTCCTGTCATGAACTGGTGACATTCAGTGGTACAGCCTGCTCAAAGAACCCAGCTGCAGTAATTTTAGAAGACAGAACACAAAATAAAGATTTTACGTAATACTGATTATAGGAAATGTCTGGGAAGAGTTCATTCAGCCCATACTCTGTAGAGAGAGGGACCTTAACAAAACAACTGAATTTGGTGTTATTACCTCCACCAAGGAAAGGTTTCTCCATTTCCAGGTAGCCATAAAACAATGAGAATCTGATGGTCTCTAGTGGAGAAGATAACCAAGTTTCTAAGCTAATTAATTCAGATCACCAAAGCATAAAATTGAGTTGCCTTTCTAATTGCTACTAGTATATTTTTTGCTATATATGCCACCATCACCTCTCAGCTGGATCAAAAGCAAATATTGCAAATTAGGTATTTTATCACATAGACTACAACTGCTGATACAAGATGCTGGGTCACACCTCATACACAAACTAAGGTAAATAAAACAGATAGCCTTCTGCAATCAGCACTGACTTATTATTAAATATAGAATCAATCCCCAAAACCAAATCAGTAGCACCAATCACATAGCCAGCTGTTGACTTGCTGGATCCAATTGTCCCTGTCTATCCCCTTCCCTTTGACTGGCAGGATTGATGGTACTACCTGTGCTCCAGAGTACTTAACTGCTGCTCTCAGGGCCCTGTAATCCTTTTTTTCTTCAAGTACAGTTAATCATTCAAGAAGAATAACTATATTTCTTTTTTCTAATTACTATACTTTTCTTAGTACACACTCAGCTTTTCTTGATCCCATCCAATGTAACAGGATTCAGCAAGAATTACTCAGAAAATATTACTTAGATCCTAAAATGTCTCATCCCCTTAGCAGTTCATTGCTCTAAATTATCTAAAACGTGTATTATGTTTATCCTATTTAGCTTAAAAGACACATTAATTTAGAAGTGAATCTGATTATTGTTCACCAAAAAAGACAATGCCACACAATTAGTCATGTCCTTAGTGTAAATATTTTAGGACTAGAGGGTATAGGAGTAATTTGGCTTGTGGATCTGACATACAGCCTTCTATGTAATTAGGATCACAGCTTTAGGACATACATAATAATGAATAATCCCAGTTTATAAAAGCCACAATTACATTTTACATTAATCTTTTCTTATGCAAACTAGTTGTCTTCCTACTTCGGAATAATTGATTAGTTACCAATTTGCTCAGTTTGGGAGACTGCTGGGCTGAGTTCTTCACTCATGCTTCCAGCAGGCACATATTTGCCCTTATTATCAGTATAATCTTCAAAGTCCTAATCAAAAATGACATGGCAAGATCAAGAGTGCATAATATTTCCAATAAAGAGATTAAAACAACTTAGACATCTCATACTAAACAGCAACATCATTTTTACAAATTATGGCTCCTACACCTATTCTTTCAGTTACTACTTTCAACACAGTCAGCCAGGACTATAAAAGCAAAGGAGAATACGCAACATGAAACCAAATAACACGGAACATTTGCAGATATAAATGCAAGTTATGAGTTTCCATTATTTCCCAGCAGATGTGAATTCAAGAAGACTTTAAAAGTGACCAGAATGGGAATAAATTAAATCAAATTGAGAATCAAAAAGGATCAATGCACTTATACACCATTTTTCCCTCCATCTGCACACAGGTATCATGGATATTATGATGGAAGGTACAGGTTATTTGTTCAATTCACTAAATACTGCTAATGGTTTTGCTCAAGGTGAGCACAGTTAGACACAAACACAGGAGCAAAGGATGTGGCATGCTGCCATGAGGCTGCACCTCTTCTGATAGTACAGGCTTCTTAGAGAGCAGGGTTGGACAACAGGCTGGGGAGAGATTAAGCAAGCAGGGTATCTACAGCATAGACTGAGGTTTAAGGCACTCTCAAGAACTAGAAAAGAGCAGATCCACACCGAAAGCTCAGATGCAGTAGAGATCATCCTGTCTGAGGAGCACACAAGAGACCATGTATTTGTTGGGACCCAAGACAAAGAAAATCAACCATTGTCCAAGAATGTAGAGGGCAAGATAACTCGAAGCTAAATAACTCGGTCTTTTTTCCATTTTACATAGCATCCCTGTATTCTTATCCAGAATACCTCAATAAAAGTCAGCCTTTGAAAACAGCAGACTTTGGCATCATAACTTCAAGGAGAAGACAGAAACAGCTCAATTTCAGGTATCTCAGATCAACTCAAGAAAATAAGGAATCTCAGATAGACACAGTACCTGAAACAGCTTCACATGTCACCCAGGGCAATTCTGGCAAAGGAAAGTTGTCTTTCTTCTTATCAGTTCCTAGTACAACACAAAAAGCATTGAGTCCACAGGACACGCAATCAGTGCTTTGATAGAGAAAGGTAAATTACAGGTGAGGTTTGCCTGCACATTCATATGCCAATAACTTTCACAAAAAACAAGCCAGCACAGTCCCAGCACTGGGCTGAAATCCCACAGCTGTACCTGGTGCAGTCTCTGCCCTTCAGAAAAGCCTCTCCTACCCAGAGGGTAGCTTCTTAACAGAGTTCTTTCTGACACCAGTCACACACCACTACTGCTCATAAAATCAATACCCCCCACATCCCTGAAGCTTCCTTACTCTGCAAAGCTTTATCTGCCTCCACCTGCTCGTTTATTCCCAGCAGCTGAGCCCATTTCCTTGGCCCTGCTTTATTCATGAGGCTAACACTGGTCTTGCCATGAAGCATTTGTAAATCCTATTGGTGCAGTGTATAAATATTAATTGGAACTCTAGCACTAACTAAAAATTGATACACATATCATTTGTGGCTACTTTTTAGAGTAGCTAAATGAAAATTGTCATGAGCTATTTTAAACTAGAAACACCTTCTCTAAAATATGCATATTAATATAATTAGAATATTTAGAAAAATAATTGATATTTCTTATTGGCTCATAATTTTTTTGCTGTTCTGTTTTGTTCAAAATAGGCAACAGTTCTGAAATTCAAAACACAGAAGCTTTGAAACTATCTACACGATTTTAACAACGAAAGACATCACTTGCACTTCTTTTTTCTTCTTTTGATTGACATCATTGCACTTACTAATACATCTGAGCTATTGCCAGAATCTCCTGCAAAGGGCGCATTCATTGAATTTTAAAGCTGGGGTGTGCAGTGAGTGACTGGCTGTGAAATGAAAGCTCAGTTCTAGTGAAATTCAAAGCTGAATACAAGCTCAAAGGAAAATTCCTTCTCTTGTCAAATCCTCCTTAAAACTTTGAGCAGATTTCCACTTAATCATCTTCAAATTCACTTGCCTTCTAAACTGGAGATGCTTATTTGTAGGAAAGCCAAGACTATTTTGTATTTATTATTGAAGCTGGACACTACTTCCAGGCTGATTGTCAAAAACTGGGTACTTTTTTCTGAGACAGTCCTGAAAGTGACATTTATATGACTTGGAGGGGAAAGAAAAAAAAAAAAGTCACCTGCAAGATTCTTGCTATAAATAAACAGGAAGCCCCTGTTTTTCAGGTTCTGGCTACCAGTATATGGTTTGAAAACATTTTCCATGGGCTTGTTGGGAAAGTATTTCACCAAATACTTTATCATTAATGTATTGGGTTTTTCCTCTTTGATCTAATTCTCTTTGATCTAACAGCTAGTAGTTAATTAAAACTAATCTTTGCTAATAAAAAGGAAAAAAAAATCATAAAAGAGAGAATTAATGGTCACACCATCACACATAGGTCACCCTCTGACAAGGTCTGCAGCTTTTTCAGTATGAATCCACTTGATGGACTTGATGGTCACAGGGGTACTGTCCATTAAAGTAACTGTTCGTGATGTTCTACTGGTGACAGCTGCCAGGGTGAGAGATGTAGTTATACTATTTAACATCTATGTGGCTAAATCAATTTATTTCATCTACCTTACAGTAACAGAGAAAAGGATTAAGAAGTACTAAAAGTATTGAGGAATGCTACTGTCCTCAGAACTCTGAATGTTAAGCTCTTGCATCCTTTTCTTTTAGCAAAGAAGGACTGTAAAATCTGTGGGAACAAAAAAAAGATAAAGGTGAAAATAAACTCCATGCACAATCAGTTGGTGAGAGGGCTGAGCCAGCAGGTGACATCCTGTGGTGACATTGCTCTCTGCAGGGCCACCCAGGTGGAGGGAACATGGAACTGCACACACAGTTCCCACACTTCCTCTGGCTGGAGGTCTGCTGGAGGAGTGACCATGTGTTCCCCAAGCTTCCCCTTTTCTTACACGCAGGTTTTCCTGCCCCTGGAGGCAGCTCCAAGTGCCTCTACCCAGTACAGGGGAGCTTGCTCTTCCGTGAATGACATAGTTGGTAAATTCTCCACTTCAAGTGATTATTAACTGAACTCTAAGCACCTCAGCTTAATTAAATAATACTGAAAAACTTGCAACATTTCACATATTACATCCTCCAACCAGCATTGGTTCTGTACCTTGGAGAAGGGTAGGCTGTGAAGTTGTCTAAAGTAATAAAAAAAATTTAAAAAAAATTAAAATAAAAATAAAAGAGTTCTTTCTAAGAACATCAAGAACATTAATGAAAATAAGCAGTTTCTATCCTACCAAAATGCACAAGTCCCAGTTGTGGTTTGCCCATGTACTTGGTAAGATGTGATATGACCAATGAAAATAGAAACATTTAGATCCCAAAATCTGAGCCCACTAGGAGCTACTGATCAGTTGAATCAGTAAAATGAAACAGAAATAATAAAAATAGAACATAATAGAACAGAAAAGAAAAATAAATTCAGTGAACTAAAAGAAAATAAAATAAAGAAACTGAAAACTCTCCATATTAAATATAAATTACTGCCGGAATCTAATCAATATTTGTACCAAATATTGTATCAAGAATTGTACCAAATCAACTAATTAATTCAGTGTTGCTGTATCTAAGTAAGCTGTAAAAGAGTATTACAACTGACAAAATCATCCACCATTTCCAATTACACACAATTATTTTCTGGAAAAAATTCATAGTTGCAAAATTTTACTGTAAAATAGAATAATAAATTGTGTAAATATTTAAAAGAAATTCTAAATGGATTCTTTTTTATGTCTTTCTAAATGTTTTCTTCAATGTTTCTTGATAACTTTTTTTGTTAGTGGAGCTATACATCTATAAAATGCATAACTTCCTTCTTCTGTATGATTTTATTGAATAAAAATACCAATCATAGTTCATAGGGAAACTTCAATAGTTTAAAGGTTCATAAAATTTGATGCTAAAAACCTGTGCTTATGGTGATAGCATGTTGAATAATCTCTGCATTCATTATCTTATCAGTATGTTCCTAAAGTAATAACCTACATAATTGTTTGATAGAGATTGATGGAGTCTGTTCTTTCTCATCTTTTTCATCTCTGTTCACAGCAACAACTTCTCTGCTTTGACCAGATAAGTGTAGTTTCCCAAGTAATGTAATGAAACATCATTGACCACTGTTTGTGGGGGTTTTTTTCCCCAAACAAAGTCTCTTTCATGTTTTGTTTCACATTTATTTTTGCCTATTGCTTTTGCTGTCTCACGCAGTCAGGGCTGGCAACATGCAGTGTGTAAATGTATGCAGCTACTAGGGAAAAAGCTCCTCCCATGTTCCTCCCTTTTGCTCAGAGTACCAAAGAAATCAGTGCCTGAGGTGTGTGAGCACGTTTTGAAGTATTTGAAAATATTTCCGATTAGATGTTTTCAATACAATTCCAGGGATCTGGAATTTGTTACCCTGATTGCTCTGAAATAGTAAAAATTATAATGAGCCTCATCTACCTTCTACCACATATCTCGGCCTTCCACTCTTACAGACATTTTAAAATAACTAATTGGTTAGACTACAAATAACTTTTTTTAGGAGAAGCATAATACAATGAATTATTTCAAACATCTAAAAGTAAGCATCAACTTTGTGGACATTCATTTTCAAAATACATAAATATTCCCACTGATCTAACTGCATCTGCCTTACTTTGTCCGCATCCCATAACGTCATTACATTGTCTTGTTAAACAACTTCTGTATCCCAAAGGTCTTTGTGTTGGTTTGACAGACAGAGTAAGGCCTGAATGCATCACTTCTAGAGGACCTTGAGATCTTCCACACAGGAGAGCACAAAGCCTTATCTTAACTATACTGCCATATTTTTTGAGGTTTGTCTATCACCGATATTGTCAGAATTACTTTTTATTGTTACTTCTTTCAATGTCTCAAGAGGAGAAATCAGTTCTAGTATTTCCACTGATCCATGGAGGAAGAGTAAAGCAGTGGGGGAAAATATATGAATGTGCTTGAAAAATGAAGATAAGTTTTTCTGATGATGTTGTAGTGGGATGTTTTGCTCAGTACTATCTCTGCCTTTTAATTTGCATTCCTTTTATTCTGCAAAGAAAAAGGAGCTGCAGTTCATAACTACCTTTATTTGTCTTTCATCAATTTCCTTGGGATTTACCCATCAGAAGAAAAGATTAAATTCCATTGTCAGTATTCATTAAACTTCATTTTTACTTGAAATTCATTTTTTGTCATGAATGGAAAACTTTACAAAATTATAGCTCTTTTAGGAAAACTATTAGAATTCCTTTAACCATGAGAAGTGATGTTCTACAGGATGAAAACAGGCAACAAATCTAACTTTGCAAAGACTTAATACAAAAACCAATGTAAATAGTAGTATGAACGAACATTTCTAGAACTTGAAAGAAAAGAAAATGTTGGATAAGGGAGAGAACAAAAAGTTGAGAAGTGGGGAAGAAACTGTCAAAATGAAATAGAATCATAGAATCTTAGCGGCTGGAAGGGACCTCAAAAGATCATCTAGTCCAACCCCCCCTGCCAGAACAGGGTCACCTAGAGTACATCACACAGGAACTCATCCAGGTGGGTTTTGAATGTCTCCAGTGAGGGAGACTCCACAACCTCCCTGGGCAGCCTGTTCCAGTGCTCTGTCACTCTCACAGTAAAAAATTTTTTTCGGATATTCACCTTGAACCTCCTATGCTCCAATTTACACCCATTACCCCTTGTCCTATCACTGGTCATCACTGAGAAAAGCCTAACTCCGTCCCCCTGACACTCACCCCTTACATATTTGTAAACATTAATGAGGTCACCCCTCAGTCTCCTTTTCTCCAAGCTAAAGAGACCCAGCTCCCTCAGCCTTTCCTTTATTCTGCAAAGAAAAAGGAGCTGCAGTTCATAACTACCTTTATTTGTCTTTCATCAATTTCCTTGGGATTTACCCATCAGAAGAAAAGATTAAATTCCATTGTCAGTATTCATTAAACTTCATTTTTACTTGAAATTCATTTTTTGTCATGAATGGAAAACTTTACAAAATTATAGCTCTTTTAGGAAAACTATTAGAATTCCTTTAACCATGAGAAGTGATGTTCTACAGGATGAAAACAGGCAACAAATCTAACTTTGCAAAGACTTAGCACAAAAACCAATGTAAATAGTAGTATGAACGAACATTTCTAGAACTTGAAAGAAAAGAAAATGTTGGATAAGGGAGAGAACAAAAAGTTGAGAAGTGGGGAAGAAACTGTCAAAATGAAATAGAATCATAGAATCTTAGCGGCTGGAAGGGACCTCAAAAGATCATCTAGTCCAACCCCCCCTGCCAGAACAGGGTCACCTAGAGTACATCACACAGGAACTCATCCAGGTGGGTTTTGAATGTCTCCAGTGAGGGAGACTCCACAACCTCCCTGGGCAGCCTGTTCCAGTGCTCTGTCACTCTCACAGTAAAAAATTTTTTTCGGATATTCACCTTGAACCTCCTATGCTCCAATTTACACCCATTACCCCTTGTCCTATCACTGGTCATCACCGAGAAAAGCCTAACTCCATCCCCCTGACACTCACCCCTTACATATTTGTAAACATTAATGAGGTCACCCCTCAGTCTCCTTTTCTCCAAGCTAAAGAGACCCAGCTCCCTCAGCCTTTCCTCATAAGGGAGACGTTCCACTCCCTTAATAATCTTTGTAGCTCTAAATAACCTACTGCAGTTGATAACTTGGCCATAGACAAAACCTGCTCCCTGACTCACCCTGTTCTCCTTAGCAGGAGCTGATCTTGGCAGCAGGGATGGAATAAGCAAGATGAGAAAACCCAGAAAGAACCAGAAGGGTCAGCAGCAAGACAAGACAGTGAGTGACCACACCTTCATCTAGACTCCTGACCACATTTTAAATTAGAAAGAGAGAAATTTAAAGAGTTGGCAGCAGTGGGTACTGAGTAAGCCCCACCTATCTCAAACTATTTTACTTCAATCTGTGTTTTTATTAATTCTAGTGCTAGACTGGTGGTAGGAAGAAGGAGATGGCTGGCCTTGGTGGCCTCAGAGAGAATAACCAGTGTAAGAATCCAGCTTATGGTACTTATTGTATCTATATTCAAAAATTCTAGACAGAGGAATTAATTTATTATATTCTCCATTTAACCAAATTCCTTAGTATATTATGTTCTCCAAAGTGTAATTAGCCATTAGGTTATATATGTTCTTTAAAGTCCAGGCTCATTATAACTTCTCCCTTAGGTATTTAACACCTTTGGATGCCCACTGTATTTTTGTTTAAATATTTTTTATTTAAATTTTTTATTATTTAATCCAGCAAACAGAGAAACCTGACTGATCTTAGACACTTTGGCTATCGTTTTCGAACTAAGCTGACAGAAGATTAAAGCTCCATGTGTCCAATCACCAAGAGGTTATTTCCCTTCCTGCATCCTCTGATTGACAGGAAAAGTAAGAAATGTAAGTTCAAACAGACTGTAGCAAATGTGGTAATTTTAAATTTACCATTCTGCAGAGAAAGCAGCACTAACAGATAAATGAGTTAACAAAACTAGAATATAATCAGAAGCAGTTTCACTTGGTCTTGTAACTTGCTTGAGGGACGCTCAACCAGGAATCTCCATTTAAATCCAGGGGACCCATTAGATAGGAAGACAGACTCCTCGCAGAATGGAGACTGCTGTAGCTGAACACTCATCACTGAAGGTATTCAGGAATTTCACATGCAGAGATTTCTCTTCTTTAATGCCTAGTGGTGCTCCTGGGTTGAGAAAAAACTGTATTTGGACGTATGCATCAAGGAATCTCCATTTAAATCCAGGGGACCCATTAGATAGGAAGACAGACTCCTCGCAGAATGGAGACTGCTGTAGCTGAACACTCATCACTGAAGGTATTCAGGAATTTCACATGCAGAGATTTCTCTTCTTTAATGCCTAGTGGTGCTCCTGGGTTGAGAAAAAACTGTATTTGGACAGTATGCATCAGTGTGCACACTGATGGGACTACGTGCATCAGTGTGTTCCAGTTTGACATCTCATCACACAAACAGAGAACTATGCACACAACTATGATGCAAATTTGGAAAGAGTACAGAGAACTCATATTTCTTGATTATGCCTCTCATGACACACTAACTGAACAATATCCCTTCTCGCTCATTAGGTTGAAATTCTATTTTGTGTAAACTAAGCTTGTTAAGTGTCCTAGGCTTTTCACTGTTCAACTTAGCCAGCAGAGAAGAGTTTGAGTAAAATTCAGACTACTGTTCTTGTCCAGCAAATACTTGAACCCAGTATTTGAAATCATCATTGTCTAATCAAATACTTCTAGTAATTTAGAGCACAGAATAGCTGGTAATCTCATCTAAATGAACCAGCTAACCGGTGTTCTCTAACGACTTCAAATCTGTTTGTTTAAGAAAGGATGTCTATACATTAAATTAATTAGGCAATGATTTAGCTGACTGATATTAGATCTTTGCGCCTTGGCTGTAATATTATATGACTCTAATGCTACTGGAATATTAGTTCTAGTGGTTATCTGTGTCGGCAGAAATAATTCCTGTTATTGTCACACCTATACATCAGCAACAAAAAACAAGATCCTGATGAGTAAGATGCAAGTAAATTTAATTTGTCTCAGTGTCTTTAAGCCTAAACGAATATGCATAGCATCCACTAGTTTTAGGAGTCTCTTGAGCCAACAATCAGGATTCCATGAGATTACATTTCCTGCTTCAGTGAATATTCGGGAATGTACAGACCCACTTCATCTCCTTTGGGATTAAGTCTTGGAAGAATGAGTAAAAGAGAAATGTAGTTAGCAGGCTACACCTGAACTATGCAGTGTTGTGATTCTCTAGCAGGAAAGCAGTGACTAATAAGCACTGTAGACAGAGAGATGCTCTTTTAGTACACATTCTCTGAAAACACAGGGTCTGCTGCCTTCTGCAGTGTGCTCACAATGATGCAGAGAAGGAATGCAATGCCTCCTTACTTTCAGCAATAGTGTCACAGTCTCAGAAGGACACAGGCAACTTGCTTAGGGAGCTTGTAATTGTTAATGTTGCATTCCAGGCTCAATTTTATTCCATGGTTTTAACCCCGGGAATAACCCTTGCCTATGAATTCCCCCATGATCTTGGGCTCAGCTGAAAATGCTGCAGTATTGAAATGCTTTTTCTAGCAGAATAAGAACAAATTTTATACTTTATAAATTTACAGATTTTTATTTCAGTCCAATTTTCTTTGATATTACAAATGATTTGATGAATAACCCACATTTTTATCTCAGCTATTCTAATTTCATTGTGCACTCTATTGAGTCCTGGATTTGGTCATGTTCCAGGATCAGAACTGCCTTACAGCAGCACTTTGAAAATACTCTGGGATCTAACCTTGAAATACTCTTTTAGCAAGATAGTATTTTTATATATATTTTTTCTCAAAGATTAGCTACTTGGTCAGGCTTTATCTTTTTTGATGGCAGCTTTACATCTGCAGAGCTCATGGTACTACTGGGTTCACCTCGTTTTCCCCATTACCCAGTCTGTATGGTTCCAGAGCACTGGAACAGGCTGGCCAGAGAGGTTGAGGAGTCTCCTTCACTGGAGACATTCAAAACCCGCCTGGACATGGTCCTGTGTGATGTGCTCTAGGTGATCCTGCTCTGGCAGGGGGGTTGGACTGGATAATCTTTTGAGGTCTCTTCCAACCCCTAAGATTCTGTGATTCTATGATTTCAGGACAGTGCATCCTCCTTCCATAACAGGTTTAGAAATAGCCTTATGTCTCAACATTTAAGTGATTAAGATAATTTTTCTTCCTATTTAAAAAAAGTTTAAAATTGTGGGGCTACAGGGATTTGTACAAATTTTCCCTGAGTGCGTCAAAGATTTCTTAGTTCTAGCATTATCCATGAAAGGCAGGAAATGTGAAGCACAAGCTCTGTCCTCTGTGAGCAGAATGCCTCTGGCAGCTAAAACTGGAGGAATGGACTTTGTTGCCCTACATCTTCAAAACCAGCAATAGTTGCAAAAGTCACAATATTGCCTTAAGGTTAATTCTTATCCTACGAAATGCCTTCAGGGAACAGTCGGTCTTTGTTCTCTCTTGTGTGATGAAATACAGTTCACATTTCATTTATTAATGGAAGGAGAGGTAAGGATTTTTTATATAACTTTACCTGCTCAGAAATAGGTTTATATGAACTTCCATATTAGCACACAAACATAAATAAAATATGTACATACAATAATAAAAACGCACTTGGTTTAAGAAAAAAAATTAAAAATGCATAAATCACCATTCTAGCTGCATAAATAAAATAGAAAAATGTCTTGCAAAGAGGATGGTGTTCGAATTCTGCTCTAACTTTTCTTAATAGAAAAAATACGGTAGAAGACTGTGAAAAAAATATTTACTTCCATTTGCTTGTCTGCATCAGCTTTTTAAAGTTTGAGACACATTGTGTCGATATATGAGCATCAATACAACCAACTATGAACTTCAGTTAAGTCTGATTTATTTTTGGTGATGAATATTGAAAGTGAGTAATCCAATGCATAGGTTCTGACAACAACACAAACAGATTGATTACATGTGCACCTAGCACTGGGGCAGGAAACTCTGCTGTGGATCCAGTCTTATTACCTGTTTGAGGAGGAAGTTTGTTGCATACAGACTCTACTGCATATTTCATGATAGATGGAACCCCCTTGGACCAATTACTTCTTTTTTTTTTTTTTTTTTTTTACATTTCCATTAGGTAAACTTGTTTCCCAGTTTGGCATTACTTACTGCAGTTATGCAGCTGATGCAGAATTTATTGCTCATATGATTTTTAGCAACCATAAATCTAACATGTTCAGAGAGTTTTTTCTTAGCAATCCAAAATTATATGATCAACTTTAAGCTGCTACATATTAATGATTATTAGGTCTAACCCCACACTGTTTCTGTCACCAGAGTTTACGAAGTTGGACAGCTTGAATTGAATAAATATTATCTTTATTAACTTACTTTGGTTTGTGTTGTCTTAAGTTTAGGAATGGTGTATGGGCTGTGAAAGGATATATTGTATTTTAAAACATCTAGGGAAAATTGGGGGGAGGTGGAGGATAGAATGAAACAAAAGGATATAATCTTGCAAAAGAAATCACCTCCAGTACAGTTACACCAACAAGGAAGTTGACCTGCATTTTTCACTCCACTCTGAATCATACCCCAGCTTTCATTTTCTTGCTGTTACAGAAATGTCACAAAATTGTACAACTGAACAGTGAGGTGTTTTTAATCTTTTATCCATTTGGGAGAGTAAATTCAATTCATATGGCTCAGCTGACACAGTTTATGTTTTAGAAGACAGAAAACACAGCTTTTGTAGCTAATACAGTTAAAACAATGTCTTACTATTCACTTCTGTAAGGATCTTCAGAATCTTCAGAACAGGGTGTTGCTGGAAAGAAAGGAGGCAAAACCAAATGGTATTGGAAGGACTGGGGGTACTTCTACGTGCGGAACAGAAATTTGCAATGAATGCTGAACATGGATGAAATCTACTTAAAATTGTACACAGGAAAAAAGTTATATTAATTCAACTATGGGCAAACAACACCTGCTTTATAAAGTCTTCTTGTCCATGATAGTCTAGACTTTGCTAAAGGGAAAGTGATTGTAAAATGAAATTGCAGTAGAGGTTTCATTTGTTTGTTTTTATCTGTTTTCAGTCTAGGTAAGTACATTACATACTTATGTTCAATACTAATCTTTGGGATTAGTAGAGTTTATATTATCATTTATTGAAACACTCTAGTGAATGGCTATATGATAATTTTATATATTACTGGTTCAATATTCATCAGTACTGCAGATACTTAGGTGTGCTGGAGGAAAAAAATCATATCCAGATGGCAATCAACTGGCCAAAATGAAGTGTTATCTTGGCAAAGAGTCCCAAATCCTGGACTTGAATCTGGATTTCAGAGAGGCATAAAGACTGCATTAGCCACTTTCCAGAAATTCCAGGCTTTCTAATTAACTTTCATATTTCATTTGACTTCAAAGATATTTAATCAGGTGCAAATTGAATATTGCAGCTAAATCCTCCAAGAGACACCAAAATATCTAGTTCTACTTTTGCTGTTGTCTCAAGTCTACTATTACTTACACAAATGACAGCAGGATCATAGCCCATAACAGCTAATTCCCTGGCAGGCAGTGATAGACTGTTTAGTCCATAATGCTTTTCCTCACTAGGCTTGATCTGGCTGGGATAGAGTTAACTTTCTTTGTGGCAGCCCATAAGGTGCTGTGGTTTTGATTTGTGACTAAAATGGTGGTGTTAACGCACTGATGCTTAAGCTATTTCTGAACAGTCCTTGCACAGTGCCATGGTTTTCACTCTGCCCTCCCCACAAGAAATAGGCTGCAGGTGAACAAAAGTTTGGTAGCTGACCTGAATTGATCCAAGTGATGTTCCATGCCATGTAACATCATGCTCATAATAAAAACTGTTGAGGAAGAAAGGTGGCTGGTCACTGGTCTGCTTGTGAGATGACTCAGGTTTTTTTGGTCTTTCTTTATTATACTGCCTTTATTTTCTTCCTGCTTTCGTTCTTCCAATTCTTTTCCACATCCTGCTGGTGGCAGCAACTGAGCAAGAGGCTTGGTGGGTGTTCAGTTGCCTGATGGATTCAATCCACCACATTCACTCAGAGTCCTACTTCTCACAAATTCTGAAGTTGCACTTGTATTTTGCTTAAAAATATTTTATTAAAGGTGAACCAATATGATAAATGCTGCTAGAATCCTACACTGTTGTCAATATAGCCCAGGGACAGAAATAGGAGGAGTGAGACAGTCTCCTAAAAGCATTGCTAGATCCTAAAGATAACCAAATAATAATGGATACGCATACCTAAGATATCCAGCCATACCAGGAGACAAACTTGCTGAAGTAACCTTCTTTTTTTTTTTTTTTTTTCTAAACAAATGTAATGACCATATTAGAAAAAATAATGAAATGCAGAACAAGTTTCCCAAGATCCACATTAAAATGCATACTTTTACTTCTTTGTCAGTGACTCCATCGTTGCTTTTCAGTGTATGACATGCTAACCTACTATGCAATGCCAACTGGAAAACTGCTACCCTATAACTTGCAAATTCAGGGTGGTGTCTCATATTATAGTATAAACCAATGATAACAATGTCTGGGAAAAGGTTATAAGCTTTTATTTTTAGAATCTAATTTTTAAAGTGTTTCAAACTCCTCCCCTAAATTCTGCCTCTCTTTTTTTTTTTTTTGCTAGCTAAACTTTATCTTGTGTATTAATGCAGTCACATTGTTCAACTGAGAAACTGCTTCAGAAAATTAATTCCATAGTTTTCTTATCATAATATTTGTTCTGCTTTTTCTTGTACTCTGCGCTATTGTGCTTAAAAATTCAAAGATGTAGTGGAAATATCCCAGTGTGTTTATTTTCATGTATTTTGTCTGGGATAGGTTTGGGAAAATAAAACAAAATTACATTCAATAATGTTTGCCATAGATGTTATGTCAGACACAATACATTTCTGAATTCTTGCAGTATACTCATATACTTGCACATCAATTTAAAAATTACTGTTGAAACAATGCAATATTTTAAAAGATGTTGTGATAAAGAACCATAGCAGCTCAGGGCATTTCTGTCCAAGTTGTTTTCCATTAAAAGTATTGTTTGATACCATTCATCTTCAAAATGTTGTGTTTCCTTTGGGCTTCTATTACTATACCTGCTATGTCAGTCCCATTGTAGCAATGACAGTGATTTATCAAGCACATTAAATCTGCAGTATCTCTGGCTAGAAAAGCTAGTTTTTCAAATATTAAATCTCAGATGTGTCACATTTAACCTGCCCTGAACTCCTGAAGCAACTCTGTGCTGCTTTTAAAAAATCAAATTTTATTTTATTAGCAAACTTTTTTTTTGCCTCAGTGTAAAATAGAGCATTCTCACTTGCTGAAGTTAGAGGTGTCATAGAAGCATAATAGAAGGAAAGCCAACTTATCCCAAAGACTGTGTCTCTCTTAGGCTTATCTTACCCTTTACCCTCTGGTATGTCACTGTCTCCTTCAATTTTCTCTCACCATAAAAATGTCTAACTGTCTCTTAAGAGGATTTCTACCATTTGCCTCACTGGACACAGTGTACTAAGCTGAGCAGTCTATCTTGTGTTACTTTGTCATACCAGTTTCTAATTTAGAGCTATCTATTAGATAATCTTGAAGTTTTCCCTTTCTCTGTGATCACTAATGTTGACACATCTAAAAGAGCACAGAGAATAACATAAAGGACTACAAGAAGATGCTAAAGGAAAAATGAAAAGAGCAGAGCATGTTTAGCTTTGTCAGATATAAATGAATAGATGTAAGATGACAGATACTCAAAGTACAAGTGCAAGGAGTTAGGAGAATTTTTCAGGTCAGTCAGAAGGAAATAAACAGCATTCATGGAATAACTGTGTATGATGGATGTTTTTATAATGGTATACATAATGGTGTCAGGTGTTTTTTTAACACATTAGGAAAGAAAATCCTAGTGTGTTCACTAGTATCATTCTGTTCTGAAGAGCTTGAAATCTAAAATGGACAAGAATGAGTCACCATCACCTATAGGCTTTTTTCTACTATATGTTGTGGGGAGTATCTGTGCTTCTGGAAGTCTTTTCTCTCTCCTAACCCTTCTTTCTACATGAAATAGATTAAGCAAGGGTGATAAAAAGTAACAAACGAACAGTGACAACTAGATATATATATGTGTTGGTTGTGGGTAAAAAAGGGCATGTTCAGAAAAACAAATCACATTTTCTTTCACATATGGACAGACAGGTGAAAGGGGTCCTCACTAGCTTTTTTAGAGTTGATAAGATTTCTTTTGGGGGTACAGCAAAGCTGATTCCTTTTTTGAAGCAAAAAAATACTAAGGATAAAACAACCTATTTACCTTTCAAAATTATTATAAATAATATTTTCCAGCAGTGGAATCACTAAACTATAGATGGCAGTATAAAAGCTTTGTGCTGGCTTGATATACAATGATGAGTTTCAGCCTATAATAATAAAAGATTTATTTACTATATCTCTGAATTAGCTTTGAGACCTAAACTTACTTTATCCCACTCATAAGTAATCTCACTCAGAGCCAATTCTTCATTTTATTTGAGTGAGTTAAAAAACTCACTTTACCTGCAATGTAATAATACAGACCCAATAGATAAAACCTATAGACAAGTTGTCACCTATTCCTGTTAGGCATGGCTATTGCTTTCCATGTAAGATTGTGTGCCAGTGGGCTGAACAACCAGCCGAGGAAGATGAATAAGGTTCTCACCGCTGCCAGAGTTTCAGTCCCTGTACTCAGGGCTTTCTGTTATCGATTTATAAAACAAAATATTTCAAACAAAAAAAGCCAAGCCACTTGAAAAAAAACCAGAAAATTTCCAGCTTCATCTCAACTACTTCTGCCCTTCAGGCAGGGTGATAAGGTGGAAATCCTGGCTACTATCAGCTTGCTTTAATACCTCTGTGACAGGTTCCAAGTTAAACTCTCCATGCGTGGGGCAGTGGGAAACTCTAATTTCTGTGGAATACTTTTCACTATGGTGCAATTAATATTAGTTTCATACTATTTGATATGACAAGAAATGGAAGATACAGTCAGATTTTAAAGCTTGTTTTATTTGGTACTGTATTTAGAAACACTGAATTGTTGTTTATGGTTATCTTGTGCAAGCTGTAAGAAAAGATTCCCAGCTACTGTTCATTTTTCACTATACCAGCTCAACAGCTTGGGAGCAGTGTCTTGGATTTCTGTTTTTATAAATCCATTCTCTGCAGCTCTTAGATTACCACTGAAAGATGCTGATGAAGAACAAAATACTCATTATTAACTCTTTCATGAATATATTTTTGTTGAACTCTGGTATAAGTAGGGCCCGGGTTAGGAACGAAGTGAGTCTAGGATAGAGAACAGTATTGGATCTTACAGGCTCAAGCTGCAACAACTTTCATTGTTGTGTTTAAATAGGTTTGGTGAGTTTTTCATCCATTTCCCAATTTCTCCATTCTTTCTTCACCATCAAGTGAAGAAAGTCAAATGAGTTTACTTATGGAAAAATCAAAGAAAGTTATTAAACCAGTATGGGATGACCTTAATTTGTTAAAATTATGTTGGATTTTATTCAGTTTTTCATTTGTGTCCAGCTTCCATTTTACCCTTCTTCAAGGCTTTTTAAAAGCCTTTCATAATCTTTTTGAAGGGATGAACGATGGGACGTTCCCAGGATATTTTACCCTCTTTGTTAATATGGGTTCTCTCTACATTCGATATTCTCTATGGCTGTGAATACCGTCAAATTACTAGTTTAATCTAGTCACGAATCAGAAGATGGCAAAAAAACAAAACAAAACAAAACAACAACAACAAAAAAACCCAAACAAAAACACACACACAAGAAAAGCTAAGGGACCCCCAGTATCTTGTACTAACCTTTCTGGTCTAGGATTTTCCAGTCTTCTCAACTATCATGCGTTTTGTGGGAGTAAACTTCATCTCCTTAGTCATTCATATGCCTATTTTGGTTTTGTTTCCATAGCCAAGAGCATCAATGTAACTTGAAAACAGAAGCTCAGTATTAATTCAATTTGGGATCCACACACCAGCTCGTCTCACATATCATCATTTGGTCACCTCCATCTTTTGTTCACAAGAATAAGTTTTCTCTGTTTTAATACTTCCCTATACTTCTTGACTTCTAGTTTGACATACTTTTCTTTCTGATCATCCCTCCTTTCTCCCACTCCTTTCAGATGTTATATATATAGTTCAAATATCTTTGTCAAGGTGTTCATGCTGGTGCGTACTCTTTTTTCTCCAAGGACTTCTCTGTCTTTTTCTGAGATGTAGAACCTGAGTATTTATAGTACCTTCAACAAAAAAAATTCTTGGCTACTGTCACACTTCTGTCCCTCAGCAGTTTTCGTGATCTTCCCAATTTCTTTTTTTTTTTCTTTTTCCTTTTTCCTCTCTAAGTCTGCCATTTCAAAAATCAAGTACCTCCACTATTCTTATTTATTTGCCATTTAATGTACAGTATTTTAAAATAGCATTTCCTCTTTCGTACTCCAATTTTTGAAGAAATCTCTCATATGCCATCTCCAGGATTAATGGATCCTATGAATATTTGCTTCATTTATTTGTCAGTCTGCCTCCAGTAGCTCTGAAAATTCTTAAAGATGTATAACTTTTGATAATATTTCTCTCTCTAGACACTCCATTATGATCTCTATCCTTATCTATATCTGATCCAAAACCTCCCAGTACCCTACCTGTAATTCATCTTCTATCATGCTTCTACATATGATTTTGACACTAAAAGATTTTGCTTTACATATCTCATATCTGCTTATTTCCTGAAGTTTTTCATATCCTTGAGATACAATCACCTTATGTCTTCATTTCTCTCTGTCCTGAACAACACCTATCTTTTCATACCTGTGTTCCTGCCATGACTGCTGTTCTAATATGCTTCTGTTACTTGAAGAATATTATTTCTCAGGTCCTGCACCAACAATTCTTATTCTGCACTATTGCCACTGATAGTGCTGGCATTAATATATAGCATTTCAATTACTTTTTACTGACCAGAAACTAATTTCCTCAGCTGGATTAATCTTTCACTATCAGTTTCAGCTAACTGGCTACAGTTCTCATCTATATGAGTACCTTCTGCTTTCCATCCATTCCCCTGACCAATTATTATCTTTTATCATTGCTGTGTTCATATCTGATTTCTTTCTCTCTGCCTATTAAAACTACAATAACATGTTTATAAAGGTTAATAAAATATTATATTAACCTTTAGAAGGGGAAGTAACTATTTCTCTTTAGTTTAAACTTCATCACAAAATTGGCTTTTAAGGCCACGGATTGGTTGGGGAAGGGAAAGAAGATGCTATGTAACAATAAACTTAATCTCTTTCACCCTAAAACATCCATTAGTACAGAATTACAAACTTCAGAAGCCATTGTTGACCCTCAACACCCTAGTTGCCTGTTAGACACTTAGACATAGAGAGTTGCTAGAAGACATTTTTCTTCACAATCGTGCTCTGCATTTTCTTTCTCTACTGACAACTCTGTCAGCAATACAGGGCTTTCCTCTCCTCCTTACAACGTTTCCCTCTCAGATACCACGTTGCTTAACATTGACCCAACACTGGGCTAGCTGCTATGCTTTCATATGCCTGTGGCTCGATGATAAATCTGATGACCAGTGACTTCAGGTTGTTGCTGCCTTTATATATTTGAGAGTGGAGACAGGAGAGCAATCAGTATCTGTGTAGAAATAAGAAAATTTGATTTTGAGTTCCATATGTTCAGTGGTCTCAAACAGAGGGGTGATGAAACATAAACTGTAAAAGCACTTAATGCTTACTCATGTTCTTGAAAAATCTTAAAGACAGTCTTCCTTTGGACAGATGGCTAAGGTAATTTCAGCTGATGAGGTAAGACAAATGGTAAGTACACATATGCACAGAAAACAATTGCAGTGTTTATTTATCAGACCTCCTCTCTAGTCAGTATTTCATTAGGTCTTTTATAAGAAACATGCATTTTTGCATGTTTGGTCTGAACTTGATTTTTTAAAAAGTAAATAAAACTCTCTTCATCCACTTTTAGGTTATGTGAGGGTGAAATCAGTGTCACTTTTTCATTACATAGATAACACACTAAAAGCATCCCTAAAGTAACACAGTGCAGCTTCACAGTGGGGAAATGTTACTGATAGTTGGCAGACTTCACAGAGTGATTAGCTACTCAAAATTAAAGCTTATTTTACGTATTAAAAATCCACTGTTTTAATTTTAAAGGTTTTATCCCACCTTTTGCCATCATAATATTTCCTAAATTTCAATATTAGTATTTATAAGTAAATAGTCCCTAAACATAATCCTTCACATGTTGAGCTATTTCTTGGAATTAGCTCAAAGATCCAGATTTGCTCAATAGTTGCTAACGATTATTACTCCACTAAATGATACAGAACAAAATGTAGGGCCAAAAGAACAATCAGTGATCACTGGCAATTTTTAAATAAAACACTATTTAAGGAAGTTACATGACCATACTTTTACAGGAGATTAAATGTTTTGATCATCCTAACCTCTTAAAAACTCTGAGTCTACTCATGTCCTACTTATGTGAGGATAATGTATTTACAGGCATAGATGTTTGTAGAAATCATGCCCAAAATTTAGTCAGAACAAGAAAGTAGTGTGATTTCCAAGTTAAAGATTTGGCTAGAAGATAACCACCTTTTCACTTGACAAATTAAAGGTTTGACCAACAGGTTTTGATGTTACAATTTTCATGTTTAATAAACTTTTAATAACAAGAGCAACAGCTTTCTGTCTTCATAATAAATTTTTGTCCAGAAAATAGTATTGCCTTACTTTTTGACTTACCTATAAAGTTGTTCAAGACTTAACTAAGGTGGTAGAACTGCCTTTCTTTCCAAAGTTAGTGTAGAATCTCAGCTACTATCCTAGTTGTGCCTAATATAAAAAGCAATTTATATTGCCCAGATAATACTTGGTAAACCACATGCATCTAGTTTACACACTGTGACTGTTACACTTAGTGATCTGAAGTATATTGGACTTCTAGAGAAGATGTGTTCTGAAGACTAAAGCTGAGGACTAGGGCTAC
Source organism: Chaetura pelagica (assembly GCF_000747805.2). Lineage (NCBI taxonomy): Eukaryota > Metazoa > Chordata > Aves > Apodiformes > Apodidae > Chaetura > Chaetura pelagica. The sequence goes on along the minus strand of NW_009954107.1, from coordinate 3,319,914 downwards.
AAACTCCTAAGCAAGGCACATTTTTTAATCTACTAAAAAAAGTAATTAAAAAGATAAAGATGAGTACTATCTCGAAAGTAAAACAGTTTGGGAAATGTCCTTGAAAGCTTTTTCCCACTGTAAAAAGGACGTAAAAGTCTGTGAGCAGCAAGTATATTTGAAATCCTGTAGGGAATAGCACCTTTTAATATCGGTAAGCATCTTTTTGTATCATACTAACTCTCATGATTCCTACGGCTCTCTTGAGAAACACAGTCTCACTCTCCATTGGGGGTGATGGAGAAGTCAATGCACAGAAAAGTAACTTGATGCTGCTCCAGAACCCACAGCATTTATAATATGAAACGTCTGACAGGTCCATTATGCTATAGATGGCACGAAAGGAGAGTTTTCAGGACACAATGTGGTCCAGTGGGATATTACAAAAAAAAAAAAAAAAAAAAAGAGGAAAACAACCATAAAAAAGCATTTCTTATAATTCTTGAAAATACTGTAAGCATTAAAGTAATGTTATCAGTTAAATAACAGTGTCAGTGTAGGGTTTCATTAAAGATGACCTGCTTAGCTTTTTCCAGAGCAGGAGGGACTCTGTGATTTTTTTTTATATAATTTATTCTACAGCATGAAACTTAGGCAAAAATCAAAACAAAACAGTTCCCCTGCCTACCACAGGTAAGGAAATTGAAGAAACATATACTCCCCACTGTCTTCTCTTTAATCCCTCTTGCTTCAGGCCTGTTACAGGATCCTATCTTCCCCCCTGCAGCTCTCAGTCAGAACTGAGCCACTTGCTGATTTTTATAATCACCAGTTTCTTTCCCAGTAGGTCTTATAATTGAATGTGTGCAGCTGACTGCAGGCTAAGTGGGCCTTAAATGGCCAAGCTTCCCTGTTAAAGGAACAAGTGTCCCTTCAATAATCTAGACCAGTCATAGCGAAAGTGTTCCTTCCCGCAGCCCTCTCTCATGGATCACCCCACTTCTTTCAAAAAATTCCTGCAAGTTTTTCTAAATGACCCCAGTTATTTAATTCTATGCAGCTCAGGCAAATAGTGACATCTCACAAATCCACCTATAAGATTTATCATTTGCAACATCAGCTGCAAAGAGCTGTTATGTCATATTTTCCTTGATATTCTATATCACAGAAGAAAATTATTAAAAACAAAAAAAACCCAAGAAAACAAAACAAACAATAACCCAAACCAAACAATCCCGCCCCCCTCAAATACCAAAGAAACCAACACAGAAACACATGCTGAAGATATTTTAATCAACATTTTTAAAAAATAAACAAGCGATTTCTTTTCTCCTCCTTGCTTTTATCCAGATGTGCTCAGATTCCATCTTCACACTCCCTGTAGGGAGGCACAAAAGAAAGATGTCTGAGGGTAACTCAGATGTTATTTTTTTATACATTGACTCTAGAAATCAGTTGGGATTCCTGACTGTCTTAACTTATCTAGTCTCCTGACTTAGACAACTCTGCCCACACTTAAGAAGTATGTCGTGTAGTTATGTATCTCTAAAAAGCACTTAATGATTTCCTACTTTACTGTGTTACTATGAAGACATACATTAGGTCTGCTGCGACAGGTAGTAGAGAAGATTGTTAAGATAGTTAATTCAATGAAGATAATAGTATACTAATGTCACTTGAATAAAATACTTCGCTCATCTTGGCCTCTAACAACATTTTCATAATCGTTTGAAGGAAAAGTTTTAATTACTCATTTGTTTTTTAGTATTTTAAAATATAAGATTTAATCTTACACATTCATGTATCTGCAAAATAAATTTTGTGGCATGGTATGGAAAACTGCAGAATCTGCAACATCAGTTAGTGTTTTAAAAAGTCACAAGAACAATTCAGTCAGGCACTCCAGCCTGCTTCTAATGGTCAAACTACGTCAAACAGGAAAGGTGATGTTCAAAGAGGGAAAACTATTCAATATTCCATTTCTCAGTGACAACTGCAGCTGAACTGCTGGTTCCAGCAATTTTATCTGGTCAATCATCGTAACAGATCACATAGGTTTTCTTTGATACCAACTATACCACAACGAACAAATAGAAAACCTATTTTGTTGGGTTTTTTTCTGATAGAGCACCAGCAACTGATAGTGATTTGTTGCTTTTTAGTCATGCTTCTTCTATGTATCACATTTAACTGAGTACAAGAAATAACCACACCTATAGATCAGTATATAAATGACAAATCAGATATCAGTCATGTTTCTGTATTAAACCAAATCAGCTTGCAAATGAGGAAAAGTGAGTACTCATTTTAGAGATGCAGAAATACATGAATTATGCCCCAGATAAATGTTTGAGTACCACTCATGTTCAGTTACATTTGAAATAATGGAAAATGGCTTAAAATGAATTCTAATGCAAATTAGAAACAGTATAAATTAGCTGATTTTCATTTTTTTTAGAGTAAGTAACCATTAAAAATGTCATTCAATAAGATCGTATCTTCATATTCTCTCTGGCCAATGTATTGTTCTTTTAGATAAATATAGGAAAATGACTGTTTGAAATTCATATTGGTTTGTTTACATTCAGCAAGTCCAAAGCTGAAAAAAAAAAAAAAAAGAAAAGAAAAAAAAAGCCAGGCCAAGTAAATAAGAGGAATCTGCAACTCTATCTGGCTGAGATAATTGTATTTTGACTGTGGTTCCTTGTTTCTGCAGTACTAACAAATAGGAAATTATATTACATTAAATAATGTTTGTTTTTCTGAAGAGGTAAAGTTAATTTCATGCTGCAGTATGTTAACTTAATACAGTAACACACTACTGCATTAATACATTTAACTCAATTTTATAGAATGTATTTATTGCAGAAATCTATGAAGCTACATAGCTTGGCTTTGCCAGGCTTTGTAGGAACCTCTTCATTAGTTTCAACTTACATGGATATATGTCTCTTGAGGTGAATTCAAACCCTCAAATAGCACCTGTATTCCCATCAAAACATAAATTACATATAAAAATTAGATCCAAAAGGACTGTGTATAAAAACACAGTCAAACTCCTCAAAAGCAGACACTGTTTAACTGTGGAGACCCTCAAAAATTCCAGGCACATCAGGTGCTGAGAATAATTTTCCCTAGGTCTCTAAAATAATCTTCAGGATAAGCCCTAAAGCCCTGCCAACTGGATAACGTGGAGTAGCTGGGTATGTGGCTCACACCCAAACCCTGCCAGGTGCCTTCAGTATAGGCATTTCTCTTCCTCATCGGTCGTGCCTTTGTGCGTCTGCTTGAGCCCGTGTGGAGTTAGTGTCCTCAGGTCTGACACACAGGACCATGACCAGGAGCACCATCTGGACTGGGGAAGGTGAAGGAAGCCCAAAAGGAGGACAAATGTACAGTGGAACAGATTGGCAAAACAAAAGTATAGATGACAAGAGCATGACCTCAGCTTACCTCTAATTTCCTCATTAGTCCCTGTTTACTCCTGATCAGCACCAAAAGAATAAAATGTTTTCTTTAATTAACATCTTTCCAAATGGCCATATACTTTTTTGGATTATTAGTTTAGATCAAAAAAAGTTTGTCTTTTATAAATATTTTAGCATGTACTTGGGGGGGGGGTGCGGGGGGGGTGCGGTTTGGAGAGGAGAAAAAGAAGATGGAAAGGAAAAGTACATATTCTGTTTAATTTTTTTGTCCAGAATGTGAATCAGAAATACTAACTGTTACCTTTAGGAACACACAATGCAGTCTTTCTACAATTAGCTGCTAGACCAGTGTGCATGAAATTCACCCTCAACGGTTAATCCTGGAAATCAGTGCAATTTCATTTCTCTTCTGGCTCTACAAGATGAGTTTAGTTATTTGTCTGGAACAGATTTTTTAAAAAAAACTATTCCATTTGGTGGTGTGAGAGAGAGGCAGAGAGAGACACAGGGACTCTTGAGATCTTCAGTGCCTGAGGGCATTTCCTATTTTTTGTAGCAGTGAACTTATCTGTGCTCCTTCAGAGGAGCAAAAAACAAGATGAAATAACTACTACTTTATCACCAGTTTCTGAATGTTTCTGTGCTACCCTTTCCTGTCACCCAGCAAAGGCTATGTATCTCCTTTCCAGTCCCAGATGATTAAACACTGTGATTTCCTGTAGACTCCGAGAGAGCTGCTTTGGGGTTAGGAGTATTAAAAGCTAATCACAAGGAACAGTCCTACATGAGAAATCTTCGGTTCTTTCCTGTCCTCATTACCAGCAGGATAATCAACTGAATTATAGAATCAGCTTTTTCCCAGACAATGAGCTCTCTGAAGAAAACAAAACAAAGCAAAGGCTGTTCATTTTTCTCAGTAATACCACTTGAAGCAAAGCAGTATTAGTCCTAATTTCCAAAAAGTCAGAACTTCAGTAACTTAAGTGACCTGGCCATAATTTTCAGAAGTTATGGGATCTACCACCTTCCTGCATTTCCATCTGTGCAGGATGAGCTTTCTTAACCCTGATCAAGAGAAGTCAGGCAGAGTATATGTCTAGGTCACACAGAAAACATGGATTTTGACATGTCCATCTGTATACATTTCTAAGTTCTTAATGACTATAACAGTCAAGCTCTTCTTGTACTTCTGTGAAACAGGTTAGTGTCATCCAACACTACTCTACCAACATGTTCTTTATGAAATTTGCCGTGCTAATTCCCTGATGACTCACTTCCCTAAGCAATTTCAGCGACCATGTCCACATCTGCGAGCAACTCAGGTACATTTAGCATACTAATTCTCACTGAAAATGTGTGGGATTTTAGCATCTGGGTTTTTTTTCATAAGCTTTTGCAAAATGTAAAATAAATAACTTGCTAAAGGTCACAGATTATTTAGCAAAATTAGGAGTGTTGCTTTGATTTCCTGAGGTCCCATCTGGTTTAGAATCATCATAGAATCATAGAATCTTAGGGGCTGGAAGGGACCTCGAGAGATCATCTAGTCCAACCCCCCTGCCAGAGCAGGGTCACCTAGAGTACATCACACAGGAACTCATCCAGGTGGGTTTTGAATGTCTCCAGTGAGGGAGACTCCACAACCTCCCTGGGCAGCCTGTTCCAGTGCTCTGTCACTCTTACAGTAAAAATTTTTTTTCAGATATTCACCTTGAACCTCCTATGCTCCAATTTACACCCATTACCCCTCGTCCTATCACTGGTCATCACTGAGAAAAGCCTAACTCCGTCCCCCTGACACTCACCCCTTACATATTTGTAAACATTGATGAGGTCACCCCTCAGTCTCCTTTTCTCCAAGCTAAAGAGACCTAGCTCCCTCAGCCTTTCCTCATAAGGGAGATGTTCCACTCCCTTAATCATCTTTGTAGCTCTGCGCTGGACTCTTTCAAGCAGTTCCCTGTCCTTCTTGAACTGAGGGGCCCAGAACTGGACACAATACTCCAGATGTGGCCTCACCAATGCAGAATAGAGGGGGAGGAGAACCTCTCTTGACCTACTAACCACACCCTTTCTAATGCACCCCAGGATGCCATTGGCCTTCTTGGCCACAAGGGCACATTGCTGGCTCATGGTCATCCTCCTGTCTACCAGGACCCCCAGGTCTCTTTCACCTACACTACTCTCCAGCAGTTCAGACCCCAACCTGTACTGGGACATGGGGTTGTTCTTCCCCAAATGTAAAACTCTGCACTTCCCCTTGTTGAATTTCATCATGTTTCTCCCCGCCCAACTCTCCAGCCTGTCTAAGTCTCTCTGAATGGCAGCACAGCCTTCTGGTGTGTCAGCCACTCCTCCCAGCTTAGTGTCATCAGCAAACTTGCTGAGGGTACATTCTGTACCCTCATCCAGGTCGTTGATGAAGATGTTGAACAACACCGGTCCCAGTACCGACCCCTGAGGGACTCCACTAGTCACACACCTCCAACCAGATTCTGCCCCATTGACTACAACTCTCTGACTCCTTCCTTTCAACCAGTTCCTAATCCACCTCACTACCTGATCACCAAACCCATACCTGATCAACTTATCTACAAGGATGCTGTGGGAGACAGTGTCAAATGCTTTACTGAAATCAAGATAAACCACTTACCACTTCCACATCCTGTTGCAGCAATTCTAACATTCCTTAGAAAACTATATTTCTGTAAATATATTAGTACAAAACACAGCCATTCCCTGATGTGCCTGTCTTTATAGTAGAAACCAGGAACCTGTTTTGCAGAAAACCCACCCTTTAATGAATATTTTTGTCAAAACCAGGGGGGGGCTGGAGAGGTGTGTGTGTTATGAATGCAATGTTTAGAATGGTGAAGCACTGTACAGCAGAGAGACACAACTTGTGTTATTCTGACTTAATTATCTGGAATTAAATCTCTGAATATGGATTTGAAAGCCCTCACGCAACTGACCACTCCCTCCGTACACTTCAATATAACATATTTCCTTAAACCTGTGATCTGATGTCTCTTTATTAAATTATTTGTGTTATGTAGAGTATCTAATAACTGTTTTGAAATAATTCCAGAGTTACATTATTCTAAGGCCAAATACGAGCCCAAAGAGCATAAGAAATTTACAATTTTTTGAGAGGTGGAGGAAGGGATGGTAGTTACCTGTATTGCCACCAACTCCCAGGGAAGTCGGAAAGAGTCTTTGAGCCTTTTACATGCTGCAGTGAACTTAGGAAGAGTCACTCAAAATTCTAGACAAGCTTTAATACTGATGAGATTGGCTTCTCTGACCTCACAGGTATGAGAAACACAGCTTAGATAAAACCATCCAGTAGAACAGATCATTTGGATTATAAATGAGTATATTAGGGAGCATCCCGGGAGAGGGATGACTTGTAAAAATTGAAAATAGGAAACATTTGTCCTGTAGCTAAATCCTTAATAAAATTTAGCCTGACTCCTCAGAGAGCTTCCATTTAAGTCTTAGAAGAATATTTTTCATAAGATTGCGTATGAGTTTTTTCATTCGTCAGCTGAGGAATGAAGATTCCAAGCCTACAAGACAAGTTTGAAAGATATAGAGATGTAGATAATTCATACATTTAAAAATGTACATATATAGATGCAAATAGTTATATACTATGTAACACTGTTTCTTTAAATTGTAAACCTGAAAAATTCAATGTGTTTGCTATAAATACGACTATTATTTTGCAAGTACACAAGATTAGAAGTCATAATTTCTTAAAAAAAAATTAAACTTGAGAGTAAAATACTATATAGCGCAGTAAATACAATTGTTTCTCCTATAGTTCAGATAATCTGTTCTTATTATCAGCTCTGTTTTTTATTTATGCTGAGAAAACTACCAACACTGAATCAAATTGTAAAACTCCTGCTATTATAGTATGAAAAACATCCAACTGACAACATATTGATTAGCCTCCATTGGTTAAACATTGAATTCCATCCACTACTTAAACATAAATTTGTCAGTACCTAATGAATCTATCTGATTCTTAAAAGTTACTTGGTACTGCAAAACTAACTGCATTTCAAAATACAGTTTATCTACCTTACCTCCTCTTTAGATTTTGTGAGGTGTTTTTTCTTGGGATGCCTAAAAGTGACAAATTTTATAGCTCAAGAGAAAATGTTAGCTAGTGGTTAAAGTTTCTGGACAGATTAGAAATCCCAGTTTCAGTTACAATTCAAGGAACAGCTTCAGTTCTTCCCTTCCTGGAATGTTACTTCTCTCTAATGCAGGACATACACACTGATAAATAGTATTAGGTTTTACTTATCTTATTGTTAACTGTGAAGACATGTCTAATGCTCTTATAGAGGTTCCAGACTACATGGCAATTAAGTGACAAAGCAACCAAGCAGCCTATGACATCTCCAGGATCTGAGATTCATTTGACATTCAGCAGCTCTTTTTGTGAAGTTCTGTGTCTAGGTCACCACTAGGTAACATGCCAACAAGTGGTTTCTTTGTCCTTCAGAATCTCTGGACTCTTAATAACCTGATATTATTTTCATGCAGGGGAGTACATGTCATCAGTCCTTAAAATGTCCTTGTAATCCTGTTTGTGCTCTTTAGGTTGCCTGTGATTGATGAATTAGGAGAATTTGTAGAGAAGCATAACCATCACATCTCTTTGAGCAGCAACACTGGCTGGGTCCCAGGATGAAAAGGTAGATTCTGGGTGCCCAGCCCTCTTGCAAAGACAGCTTGATTTTTAAATATGCTTTATCCTCTTTTGCATACAGAACTTCTGTTACATCTCCTAGAAGCTGGCTTTATTCACAGTGCATTTTAAATAGCTATCTTCTTTCACTGTGTCACATCCCACCAGGTGGGAAACCCAGAGAGATTCAGAGCAGGCTCCTTCTCAGGAGACCAGTTTCTGCTGGATCCAATCCTCCTCTCAGACCTGGCCCTACCAGGGAGGATTGTAACAGGTCTATCCTACCAGATGCATATGGGTAGAGTTAACCTTTCCTAACTATTCCAAAACCAGGGTTAATCCGCTTTTATTTAATCTCTTTCAATAATCCAGTTGGTGAGATTAACCTCTATAATTATCTGTGAGATACCAAAGTAATGACAGTTACCCAGGAGGTACAAATAAAGCACAACATTACTTAAAATTGAATAAGATTATAAAGCTTTAAAAAAAACAAAAAACACAAAAAAGCCAAAACAAAAACAAAAAACCAAACCAAACAAAAAAAAAAAACACCCCACCATGCTATACTTTCAAAGCAATGGATTACAATTAGTAGAATTTAGCAAAATTGTACTCTCAAAACAACAGGTTACAACTAGCAAAAGTTAGCCAAGTTAGAAATTAACTTTCCCTTATACGCCCTGAATAAGATTAGAAACAGAAAGAGAGAGAGAGAGATTAAAGAAAGGGAATATAGAAGATACCACCATCCTTGGATCCAGCGATGGTATCAGCACAATGTTGTGGTGCTTGGATGGTGGGCAGGCACAACAAATATTTCAAGTCTGCTTCCTTTATGCCACATGGCCCCACCTCTCCTGGGTGAGGCTTGGCCTACTTTGCACAGGTGTTGGGTTTGAGAATGTTCTGGAAATGAGTCAGTGGGGAGTGAGGCTGCAAGTGGTTGTTTGATCTCTCTCAACAGGGTCAACGGAGTAATAACCTTTATTTCTGTGCACAAGCTCTGTTCAGTGGCCTTACACAGGGCTTTCAGAAGAAGCACTCTGCCTCCGCAGGGTCCAGCTGGCCTGCCACTGTTCCATATCAAATAAGGACAGTGTCCTGCATAGCAGGGTCACCACTGAATGAGGGGTTCCCCTTGCAAGGACAGTATCCAGAATTAGGACACCATCCAAGCACAATGTCCAGTTTGTCAGGGCAGTTGTTTGATATAATTATTCATTTCAGGACTCTACGCACCGTAAATGATTAATCCCTCTGTTGAACTGAATGATAGAACTTATTTCCTCATACCATGTTTGTTTCATTTCCTGTCAACTATATAACCTGATGAATACTTGTAATGAAAAATAAAACGGCTAGCCAACTTTTTAATAGAGTTTAATCAGAGTAGACTAATTTTTTTCCCAAACCAGCACACTGTTGGTTTGATATTTTGTACCACCACAAATCATCCTCAAGAAAGGAAGAAGACATAATTTTGGCCAATACTGATACTCCTTATAGGTTAAAATAAAAATAAAAATTCTTTAAGGTATTTCTTGACACCTGATAAAGAACTATTTCAACCTTTATCTGTAGGACCTGAAAACAGATCAGAACTGAAGATAGTCCTATTCAAGTCAATCAGATGCTTTTATTACATTCAGTTTCCCTGGCATGGTAAACTATTTACTTATGGACTGACATTACCCTTTTTTTCAGTTTTTCTGGACTGGGCTTTTTGTGGCACTGGGATTGATTTTCTCTTTTCTTTTCATTCCCATGCCATTCATAGTTTGACTATTTGTTTGCCCTAGCACTATACACATAAAACTCATTTGATCTCCAAGTTCCCCAGGAGCCTGCCATCTCATTGAAATGTGAAGACTGCAACAAGAAAAGCTAAGGCTCAGCAAGAAGTTATTACAGAAAGAAAACACTAGTAGGGGCTCAGCTATCTTTCAGATGTAAGAGCTCTTTGAAGAGTGGGAGGAGAGGTTATTCCTAGCAGGGCAGCCTTAAATTTCGGGATGTCCTGGAGTGCTCTTGGTTTTAGCACTTTCGCAGGTATACAAGAGATGTACACTCACCCACACTCAAAGGCATCTAGGTTTCTAAGACCTGCTGGTTAGTAAATAGTAGAATTTCAAGGGAGATCAAGTTAGTGATAAACTAGGAAGCTCTCATTTTTCACTTCAAAGAAGTCAGGTACCAGTTTTTGTTTGCTGAAAATCAGCCAGCAATGAAAAATAACTTTTAGATTTATTTTAAAATAGGACTAGATGATGAGTGCAGGGTGAAAATCATTGTGGAAAAACAGTTCTTTTGACTCAGGGAATATAAATAAGTCTCTTTGACCACCAGTATCTCATCTGATTTATGAGTGCCCAGGAGTCTCAACTCCAGAGGGCAGTTAATATATTTTATGTGACTGATAATGACCACAGGTTCACCTCTGGAGATAGAAATGTCTCCTTTGTATTCATTAGATCAGAAGTGACTCTTTC
>NW_009954107.1:3302432-3309279 GCF_000747805.2 Chaetura pelagica | reverse complement strand
TCAAAAAAAAAAAAAAAAAAAAAAAAAAAAAAAAGTTTTATGTTTAAAAACAAGTAAACCCATACAAGAACAGCCAAAACTAACAAACATTCAAAAACATCTGATTTCACACGTAGGTCAAACTTTTAGTAAGCACAAGTCACAGGGTTTATGGATTACTAGTAGGGTGAACTGTAAACTTCAGGTTCTTTTTCACAACAGCTACCCTATTAAATGAAACAAAGCCCCCAAAGTATCATCTGATGAAACACGTAGTGTTCTGTGTCATCAAATGTGTGACCATGACCTTGACTGCTTCAGCTCAGGATATTCTGAAGACAGAATAATAAGAATGAGGAATGTGCAAGACTTCAATGCAATCTCAGGTTCCTAGTGGGCATAAAACCTGGTTTTATACAAATTTTGTCATTAAAGTTTATTAAAAACAATACAAAAAAAAAAAAAAAAGGAAAACTTAAACTCCTCTGAAGTAATTTGAAATTCCCTGAACTTAATGTCATTTAGGAAACTAGCAATAGCTTTCTATTTGAAAATTGTCATGATATTCCTACATAATAGTAAGATTAGATTTATAGTATTTATTCTCATTTCTTATTCTTATTTTTCTTACTTTTCTGACTTGGATACTGGTAATTTGCAAACAGCATCTAACCTTCTGAGATTCAACCTTTCAATCTGTTGAGAGTTACTCAAATTAAAATCGCAATGCTTTCAATTGCCAGACTTAATTTTTATTTAGTTTGAACACCATGGACACATGTTAAAGAACAACTTGTTTTACATAATTTGATTTTTATTGATTTGATCTACGACCTTTAACAAAAAAAAATCTTAAATGAGAATCAGTATGTGATATGAAAGCTAAAAAAAAAATAATCAAAATCAGGTGCATATAAATTTCTCCATTAAAACAAGTTTTCTGACTGAAGTTTACAGGAAGTTTTGTGTAGATAAGAAAGGCCAGCTCTGAAGTATTATGTGTTACAGCTTGGATTTTAGAAGTCATTAAAACACGTCAGATAAAATCTATTCATTGAAAAAGACAAATTTATCTTTGTATGTGTTCTATTATATATGAATGTTTGGTGACTGGTATTCTGTCAGTATACAACAGAGCACTTGCATGATTTTGCTAGCATGATTTTGGGATGCATTACAGAAGAGAAAACTGCTGCTCAAAACCTCTGTCTGCAGCATTCCTTTCATATTTAATCCGTTTTTATCAGATGAGAAGAATACTTTGCATTTAGCTATCACTGTGTCTCAGTTAAAGAGATTTAAATCTACAAAGAACAAAACCAAAATTCTTTCATTTGCCTCAACAGGCATAGGTTGTTCGGTTTAAGATAAGTTCACTTACCTCTCATTTATAACAACATGTGGATCTCATGTTCATCTGCAAGCAATGATATCTCAACATTTCTGCTTAAAATAAGACTTCCATTGTCTATTTATTCTCACTGTATCTACAACACCAGCTAATGCAACGACAAAGAAACTTTTCCACAAGCCTTTCTCTGGAAATCCTCAGTATATAAAAAAAAATTACAGAATATGTGACACTATCCCTTCAGAATCTCTTTCACCCTTATTTCTGTAAGGCACTAAAACAGCTTAAACCATTGATAAAATTTGACAGCTGCTTTTGGCTGAAAAATAATGCTTGGCAATAATAAAAACCTCAACATGCTTGTTTCTACCATTTTCAAATAAAAATGTTTTAATTTCTTCATTCAAGAGGAATTCCATTCCCCAATTTCTTTTGGCTTAATTAAAACACAGAAACAGAAAACAGAAGAGAAATTTTAATATTTGGTAAAATAATATATTTTCTTAATCAGAAGTAATTGGGGAGGATTTGCAGTGTGCTATTCAGTTTAATAGCATTTATAAAGGAAAGAACAGCCTCTAGGAGGATCACAGAATAGATAGAATCCCACAGAATTTGTATTTTTTTAATAAACACATCTAATATAAATGTAAATCAAGGAAATTATGACGGTAATAAGAGCAAGTCTACTTAGAATAGAGAAACAAAGGGAAAAATAAGACCAAACTTGCATACAATGTGTATTTTTAATATATATATAATGAAAATTCTCCTTCTCCTTCTTTTGTAGTCCAAGATCGGTGTTTAAATGACATTTCAAACAGTAAGGTCTCTTGTGGAATTGTGCAGCACAAGTTTTTAAAACATGGAAAATTATTAGTGACATACATGCATTTACAAAATTACCCTGTTTTAATATAACTTCCATTAAATTAATTAAAAATTGATCAATAAGTGTTTAATTTATTTTTCTGGTATTTGGCACAAGCACGATTTTGTTAATATGTTGCCTTCCTTGGCAAAAATCACATTCAGTAATATTAAGTTCATTGATATACTGCTATTTTCAAAACTCATGGAAAATGTCACATAAGTTTAAATTCATTTTCTAAATCTCTTGAAAAAGTAAATCTATACTGGAAGCAATTACCTTTCAAACATGAAGTTCTTCTTAAAATGATAAAGAGTTAGGAAAAAGATCTAGGCATTGTTTTCATGTCTGCTAAAAACTCATACCAGCAAGAATATTTTAAGCCTTCCAATACCTTATAATTTTACTGACTTTTTTCAGAATTTCATTCTACTTATCTAGTCTGTAAAAGTGCCATAACATCTGAAATTAACCTTTTATTAAGTGTAATCTTAACAGAAATAAATGCAGCCCTTTTTGAGAAATAATAAAGCAAAGGAAGGGCCAAAGAACAAGTTTCATTTTTCTTTTTAAAATTCATGGCACTATTTCAAACATCATTGCAAAGCAAGGCTGTCAAGGGTGATCTATGGTTCCTTACCATTCAGACTGTAACCATAGTAATTCATATGTTCCAAACCTCCCTTTGCTTAAACAAGTAAAACAAGCCATAATAATCCTGAGATAGTGATTGATCAGGAGTTCTAAAATAAGTGTTAGCTACATAAAGAAAAACATCTGAGTTTGTTTATAAAAAAAATAAAATGGTGATCTGAGTCAAATCTTTAATAACACAAACCCCCTCAAGAAACCTTGGATATCAGTTACGAGCTATAAGGCTAGAGAGTTAGAACTGGATCCTCTCTACTCTGGAACATTGCTAGAATAGCCTTATTAGGTTCCAGATTTATAAAAGCAACCACCTAACTCAGTGGTGGGAACAAAGTTTTCAATATTAATAAAATAACCAGTTTGAGATACTTTTGCTTCCTGAAGACCAGTATTGCATGTGAATTTTCAGCAATATTCAAAGGTATTCAGTGCCAAGGAGCTTCTGCTAACATCTGATTTGCCACATAAGGAATCTCTCTGTATAGCCCAGTTTGGATTTCAGATTTGAAATGGGAAGGTTGGATGGAACACGCCATCATGACACTGTGGCAATGTTTTAAAACATTTAAACTGTTCTAGTTTTGAGAATAAAAACACTACGCAGGTTGTGCAAGTAACATTAAACTACTGGTATTAAATGCAACACAATGCTAACATAATATTATTGTCATAAATATCAGGTAAAGAGCTTTGTAGAATTTTCTGAGCAGCAGTTTCTAAGCATTTGATTTCAGAAAATAGCTTTCTATTATACCAAGCACAGATGAGATTAACTGGATAAAATATATTTATCTGTGGAATAAATTTTTTAGCAATATAATGGTAGCAGTTTAAAACTACAGATATGTTTAGTCTTCACTTAACTCTGCCTTTAATTAAAAAATTAACCTAGATGATTACTAGCAGCATAGCTACTCTGGGTTCAGATTTTTCTCCAGCACCCTTCTGTGTATGATTTTTTCTCCAGGAGATCCATACTTTTTATTCTATTCTGCCCTTGTGCAAAGTGTGTCTGGAGGGTAGTGGCTGGCTGAGAACGCGGAGAATAATAGAACAGTTAGAGTTGGAAGGGACCTTAAAGATCATTGAGTTCCAAACCTCCTGCATGGGCAGGGACACCTCCCACTAGACGAAGTTGCTCAGAGCCTCATCCAACCTGGCCTTGAACTCTTCCAGGGATGGAGCTTCCACAAGATCTCTGGGCAGCCTGTTTCACCACCCTCACACTAAAGAATTTCCTCCTTATCTCTAACTTAAATCTCTCCTCTTTCAGTTTAAAACCATTACCTCTTGTCCTCTCGCTACAAGCTTTTTTTATTTTGTAGAAAGTCCCTCCCTAGGGTATCTGTACTTCTAGTTAGATGTTACATATCAGAGCATGATGACTTCTGTATTAACCTTAAAACTTTTTTCTAAACTATTGCTACAGAAGACGTAAAGTTGGGATCATGTGGAATCCATCTATAAATGCAATCAATATGTCTGTAAGTGTATCAATGAAGGCTCACAATTCTTTCTGACAAAAGCATCCTGAGAAGTTGGGAAAACTGAAAAGTGCTATGCCAAACTGTCTTCCTCAAGTTCCTTTGTAAGACACTGGACTTCACTTTCAAAATTTTAGAGCATTGGAAATTTCTTATGTGCATGAAAAAAAATCTTAAACTCTTTAAAACCCCCAAATTGTGACCTTTTAGTCTTGGGAATAAGAACTGGCTTTGAAGGTAAGACAGCAAGATGAAACAGTCCAATTTTAAAGAAAGTGATAAATTTCCATGCCATGGGAGTACACTGAAGAGACTGAAAAATCAAAAATTCCACCTATGAGTCACACCTAGGAAGGCTTAAGGATTGAAACTAAGCATGATGGTGAATTTAAAGCTAATGAGATTTCCGTAGTACTTCTCTGTACTTGCAGTCCAGAGGTAAATTCATTCTACAGAGGCAGTGCTGACATGAGCCAATTGTGCAAATAGCTATTTGTGCTTCAAAGACAACTGTCCTTCCCCCAGATTGCCCTGTATCTGTCATATGTAATAGCAGTAATATATGAAGCAGGTCTGAGGTTTTACCACCTTAATATTTTAAGGTGTTAAAATAATAATACTACAAATTGAAAATCCCTATCAACTTCTAAATGGAGGTTGATAATATCAGAAAAGACAATATATTAAATCATTTTAAAAGCATGAAAACTCTGTCATGAGACATGTACCAGCACATCTAAACATTATTTAGTTGTCTAGCTCCTACATTACTAGTTATCAGCCTCTTATGCAATATCTTTATTGCCCAAACAATATATTGATTTATTCAGTTGGGCACAATTTCCATGTAAGTTCTTCTGGTAAATAGAACTGAATACTTAGTGCTTATGTTGTGTAATGGAAACAATTCCCCCAAAGGATGAGCTATAATAGTGTAATTATTTCTGGTGTTTATTAATACAGTGCATTTCTAGTGTTTAAGAAAAATTTGGCATGAAAAGAGATTTTCAAATCACAGAATGAGGCACAGATGAGAAACTTAGAATGGTAACTTATAAAGCTACATTGCTTAAATATTTAAATGCTGATTTGACAACAGCAAAACTAGATACACAGTAAATCAGAAATGGCAAGTTTTCAAAACAGCTGATTCAGAGTGGGGACCACTGGGAGATTCTCGTTATACGACATTGAAATCTGCTTTGGCACAACAAAGAGTAAAAAACCATGTAATTTTAATACCATTCCCCCTAAGTTCTCTTCTGTGTTATTAAAAACACTAAAACACCCCTCCACCTCCTACATTTAAAACACCTGGGATTAAAAGATGAGGTTGTGTGTGTTAAGTGCACAACACTAACAAATGCATTGAACTTGCTACTTGCTTCAGTATACCCTCTTTTGGAAACTGATTCATGCAGTCATCAATAAGAATCCAAATATGCTACCCTATATTAGTGTTCAGATAGCTTGTCCATGCTGCTGAGAATGCTTGCCACATGCCAGGTCTTCCTGGTTGGGTGGTCTGTAGCAGAACCCCCCTATAATGTCACCTGCCTCTGCTCTCCCTTTAGTTCTGATCCATAAATTCTCAGTCAGCTTCTCATCCAACCCCCGTGGAGGTCCATGCACTCCAGCAGCTCATTGTTGTAGAGGGCAACACCCCCTCCTCATTTCCCTGCATGTCCTTCCTAAAGAGTTTGTATTGTTCCATTCCAACACTCCAGCCATAGAAGCCATTCCACCATGTCTCTGTGATACTAATAAGATCATAGCCCTGCAGAAACGTGCACATCTCTAAATCCTCTTATTTATTTCCCATGCTAGCTGTGTTTGCATAGAGGCATTTAAGTGTATACGTACATTGAGGTGGCTGATCTTATGATTCATATTTTGGGAGGCAGCTAAGGAACTTTTCTCACTGCTCTTTTGGGCTTGGCTTATTCCCCAGTTGATCACAATGCTGTGAATGTTGCTACTTCGGACCCGGACTCTTGAGTGTTTCGCATTAGCCTTTTCACATCAGTTTTTCTTGTTCCATGTGTGCCAAACACATCATCCACAGTAAGCCACATTTTAAAATCTTTCCTTGTGCTATCTGATAAGAAATGAACTGGCCTTTCTGGAGCTAGTTTCTAGTTTTTGTTGTTTGATAAGCTATAGATACGTTTCTTAATTCAAGTTGAAAGGAAATGAGAAGCGGGAAGGAAGTAAAATGAGAAAAGGAGTGAATGAAAAGCTGAAAAGTTTAGTTTAAGAACAAGGCTCTAAAGAGAAAAGATTCTCCGAAGTGATATTTCAGATGGTGGAGATAGATCACTCATGACAGATCTGGAGCAGGTGTGTTACAGCAGTAGACATAATATCTTTCATAATCGTTACAAAGTCATCCTTCTGCCTGGCTTAATGAGTAGAAATACACTCTAAATATTAAGCTGAAAGGCTGAAATCTTGAATCAGCTTCCTTTTACTCCTGAATATAGAAGTTGAGTGTGGCCTCATAGCAGGAAT
>NW_009954107.1:3247313-3302325 GCF_000747805.2 Chaetura pelagica | reverse complement strand
ATGCTAAGATGAAAAAAGAACCTTAGAGTTCCAGGTTCAGCCTTTCAGTAGAATGAAAACAGCACTGTTCCAGATTACTTATGGATTTTAGATGCCTTCATTGCATGACTGCCAAAGCTGAGATCTCAGACTGTTTTATAGATATTCTGTACTTTTGATGCTTCCATTATCACACAGGCTGGAAAAGGGTGCCCAGTCCCTTGGAAAAGAAAGACTGCAAAGTATCGACTTCCAGGAAGCGATCAGGCAAAATTAACTTTTCTGAAAATACGTCCATTAGTTTTTCCTGATGTGACTAAAATTTGGTCTTTCTTTTGAAAAGAAAAATTGAACTGTGACAATATCAAAGCAGAGCAAGTAGGAGTGAAGTAAGATTGACAGATTAAACCAGACATAATAAAAATAACTTTTCATTTAATCTGTATAAAGTTGGAGAGTTTTTACATTTACCAATAGGTGTTTTTTGGATACTTAGAATTCACTAGATTTACCTAGTTACATTTTAGGAAAGCTTTCAAAAGAACAAAGAAGCTAATGGGTACAATAGATAAAATATTTTAAAACAAGAAAATTAATCAAAGGGGATGTTTTTTACACTATAATTTGATATGACTGGGAATATTGTATAAGTAACTCAGTGAATCAGATACTTCAAAAGAAAAAAGCCATCACA
The DNA here is from genome assembly GCF_000747805.2 of Chaetura pelagica. Classification (NCBI taxonomy): domain Eukaryota; kingdom Metazoa; phylum Chordata; class Aves; order Apodiformes; family Apodidae; genus Chaetura; species Chaetura pelagica. The sequence goes on along the minus strand of NW_009954107.1, from coordinate 3,301,652 downwards.
AGCACAGTTGCTTTTGATCTCTCAGAAAGTGGTTCTCTGAGATTCCGTTTTGTCAGCTCATACTATAGGAAACAGCCCTGTAGCTAGCAACCTTGGCAATGCAAGCAAAAGAGCTATTGTAGTGGGAAGGGACATTTGAAGGAACTTTCCTGTGCATGCAGTCTGACCCTAACTGCTTTTTTGATAGGATTCCCATTTATAGTGGGAAAGAGATAGCTCAAAACCCTTTAAAAAGGAGAAAAAATAAGGATATCTAAGAAAAAAAATAAAACTGAAGATCAAGCTCTTTATCATATCCTGTGCTGGGTAAGGAAAAATTAGCTTTGATTCAAGTCTTCAGACATAAATTTAGGAAGTAATCAGCTTCATTATAGCTGTTCAATCATGATTAAAATTACCACTAGGACAAAATGAATGTACACACAGCTAGAAGACCAAATAGGCCTCATTTGACATGACTCTCACAGTGCTATTGAAATAAACCTAAATCTACGACAGTTTTTAAATCCCTGTTCTCTGTTGTTAAAAACCTCTTCTCTTAGTCTAGAAATCCTACACCAATTCTTTGAAGAAAAAACAAAAAGAAGATGTAAGGAGACCTGCATAGGTGCAAGGAGACAGAGATTATAATCTAGTTCTACTCCTAAATTCATAATCCCTCTCATCATGAGTTTGGGAGACAAGGTATTCTAATCTTCTAACAAAGTGGTGCGCTGTTTGCAATGCAAAGGAGCAGAGGAAGTGAATATTTGAGGAGTTTACCTATATTATTTATATATACAAATGTGTAACATAGTCTATCTATGAAATACTAAAATGAACTAGTATTTTCCCTTCTTCTACACCATGCTATTTGTAGTGAGGTCTGCTGTTTTGTTTTGGTGCATTGGCAGATGTCATAAGCCCAGAAGTGTAGACCCCAGAGGGGGTTTCTTGCATCTTTTCCTTACCAGATCTTTCAGGTGGCTTAGCTGGTTATAGTAAATCTGGTAGTGATGGACAGAGGGAATATGTTTCCTATACGGAAAAAATCCATGCTTTTATTAAGAAAAAAACTGATAATGTAGTAATATTTATTTATATGTATTTTTAATTACCCTTCTTAGAGCAGGTTTCTTTTCAAACAGAAATCCTGTTTCACTGCCAAAAGCTTCACCTAGGCTCTACTTAGAGAAGATAGAATCACATCTGCAGTATTACTGTGAAAAAGCCAGCTCTCCACATAACTGATACATAAGTGGATGAAAAACTGCATTCTATGCAGAAGCTTTTTATTTATTTATTTTTATTTTGGTGAGCATCAGCATTTCTATTCCACTTTATCATAAAGCACTCAATTCTTCCAATACTAATATTCTTCCCTATGTCAGCTGCTGTGGAAATGTCTCCATTCAAAATAACCTTGAGCACAGCCAACAAACTATTAGAAAGCTGAAATGCTTGTGTTTATTCAATGACGCATACTTTTTGAGGTGTAAGTGTTGCAGTCTACCTTCATCCTTAATCTGTTGTACTCAGTATTTATTTTTTTTCTGGGACTAATTTTATGAGACTAAAAGCTACTCTTCCATATGATTGTATTGGTATAGAGAAGATATACGTTTTAGTCAGTTACAGGTGAAGGTGAGATACAGTAGCCTAAAGTAAGGTTAGGCCAACAGTACAGCTGCAGAAACATAGCTGTGAGTATGCCTTGTACCTTTGGACTAAGTCTGAATTCTAAAAAGTTCTCTCTCAGCAGAGCAGTTCTGTGTCTGCATTAACACAGAACTGTTTTCTCTAATGGCCCTAAGTTGGACTTGGGAAGACATGGGAAAAGAAAGGAGTAGCCAGGTAATCCAGAAAGGCATGGATTCAATGTTTTTAACTACTGCCACTCATCCCACAGGTCACTGACAGATGTTTTTTTAGCTCAGAAGTTTGAAGAGCAGCCTTGGGGAGCTGAGTCACCCTTGTCATACATGTGGAGAGAGATTCTGCCTCTCTGAAATTGCCTCCTCCTACTTGTTAGCTAGACAATATTTGGTTACATGTGCTCTCTGAAGGTGAAATCAGACATCCTTTAAAGAAACCTTGAGCAGACAAGGTTTCAAATATCATCTCTTCTGGCTCTTAAAATGCTGCCATTTCAGAAAGATGTTATGGGAAACAGGTGGTTTTTATTTTGATCAGAATAAATCAGCAATGTGCTAATTGGTATGCTGGAATGAGAATCCATACCTGGTGCAACATCATGGATGATAACTAGAATCAGAAACACGCAGATACTGGTGGGGCTACTAGTGGTGAAAGGGTGGCTTTTTTTAAAAGGACCATGCAACTCCGAGACTGGCACTGCCAGGCCTGGTTGGAAATGAGAGCAAGCATCTTTTTCCTGGAAAATGATACCTCACTGAAACCATACTAGTATCAGGATGATTTCAGTTTCTGTCCCTCTACTTTCTAAGGCAAGAAAGGCTCAGCAAAGTCTAACCCACATAACACACTTATGAAATAAAGTATTTTATCAACTGAAATATCTTATTGAATGTGACTCAGAGGGTGCTACGAGGCAGTGGGTGTTACTGAAACTTTACTATCTCATGGTATTTAAAACTAAATTAGTCCAATATATAAAAGCTTATTGTGCATGACGGAATATAGTAATATCTTTTATCCTAGCTCTGTGCTCTTCTGAAGCCACTGTAAATATTGGAACAGCCGTATTCTGAATTTGAAAATATTGAAGGAATTACATGGGGAAAAAATTACTTTTTTCTTAATGGCTTTGAACAAATTATGCAGATAAGAAAAAAGAGATTTCATTCCCCTCAGTTCCTGGATCAGAAACCTGAAAATGTCAGTAATTCATAGCTGGCAGGTTTGGTTGTTGGGTTTTTTTAATCAAAATTGAGTTTGCGTATAACAAAATGATCTGCATGCAGCGTATGCAGTTAACCACTGCTATTCACCACCAATAACACAGATGGATCTGCCGATTTCAGTTGTGAAACATATGCTTTAGTGAGGAAGACATGACAGCTGAGCTAAGTATCTTTGACAGAATATCTCTAGAAAAAGAATAAAAAGTTAGTTGCTTTGAAAATTGCCTTTCCTTCTTCAAAGCCCACACTCTTCACTTCAGCCTCTGTCATCTTAATATCCATGAGTTCTGTTTCATGTATGAAGTTTTTTTATGTCTTTGTACCTTTCAAAATTATATGAGATACATGGCCAGGAGCAACTTTCAGGACTAGCATTACTGAGCACAGAACATGCTATTTCTTTCAAGTCAGAGAAAACGATTGCTTTTATTACAATAAAAATTGACCATGGATTATATCTCTTCTTCTATCGCATTTAGCCTTTCTTTTAAAACTATTAGTAGTGTATAATTTTATTAAGGTTCAACTTGTCTCCTTGATAAAAAGCTTTCAAATGCTTCTGACTTAAAAAATTTAGAAAAGGCCTAGCTATGACTAATTATGCTTAGTTTAACCAGTTGCTGAAACTATTGTTCTGTGGAAATGTTTCTGACACCTAAATATAGAACTTTAAGTACTCCTACTTCATTTTGATAGCCCTCTCAGTCTGAAAATGAAGAAGAGGTGCCACATAACTCTAGCTTTATTATTTTCGTAGAATAAAGAGATCAGAAATTTTATATAAATTATTTTCATTTAGGTTAATTATACAGAGCAGATACTGTAGTTATTCCTGTTTCCGTGGAGACTGGAATGTTCTGTTTCAGTGCTACACTCAGTTAGGTAGTGATGGTTCACACTGCTCTTCATAAAATAGTAGCAATTAAGGATGCAAACTGTAAAAACAGGAAAGAGCTATGCTTTCGGATATCAGCTATATATGAGGCTTTAAAACTGAGTTGTGATTTTGGAACATGAAAACACTAAGAAATCATTTGCAGATGAATCTTCCCTAATGTAAGGAAATGTATAAGGACTTCTGAGAAAATTCAGTGGCTAAAATAACACAAACATCTGGTTCTGTTTTCACAGTCTCTTTTGTGCAAGTTCTTTACACAATGCCTGCATTTCTAACATGGTTTTACATGCTCCAGGAATATGATGGTTTCTGCTGTAATGTGAGGGATAAAAAGGCCTTGTTATTCTAAGCAATATTACAAAACACAAGAACTCAATTGGATTAACCTTGTCTAATACAGTACATCTATGGTTTTCAAATACAGCTATAATCTATATGTCTATGACTAAATATAGTAGGTATGAGAAATATTATTGTAACCTGATCACAAATTAAGGACAACTAGCATTTTATTTTTATTGGATCAGCCTTTTACAATGTTTTGGATAGGATATAGACATGTATCTTAGTAACCTTTTATAAAGAAGAGACACTTCTTTTTAAGGTTCACCAAATGCTTGTACTCAAGCCATAGAAGTTTGAGTCTCAGCCAACTATTAATTTGATAGAACTATTCTTCTAGAAAGTCATTATAGTTCTGCCCCAGCTTCCCTAGATGAAGGGTAGCTCATGCTATTCAGAGTGAAATATGGGGGCTCCCAGAGGTATTTCAGCTCTAAGTAAAGACTGTCAAGACAATAAACACAGAAAAACACTTGGCAGAACTTCTGTGTCTAGTTCAGAAGCATGAAAATTGTTGCTTCTAGTTTGTTACTAAAATCTGGACAAGAACCTAGACTGAAACTGCAACTTTTCCAAAATACTTGCTTACTAGAAGTAGAACCTACCTGTTTTGAGAAGGAATATTTCTGTAGGTCACTAATGACAGTACCTACCACAACAATGTCTGCATTACCTCAGTGAAATGTTCTGTGGTTACCTTTTCAATATTCTTACAAAGTGTTATATCGCACTAACAACTCATGTCCAGTGTTTGACACTGTAATAAAATTCTAGTATGAGAGAATCAAATGTTAGGAAGGAGGGAGCATTTTACACCAGAAGTGTTCTCTATTTCCTTTATTTTTTTTTTATTTTTTTTACTCTCAACTGAATTAAGATTGCTACCTTTTTTTTCATTATTATTTTGCTCTCTCGTCCATATATTGGTTTTTTGTGCAGTTGTGATTTTCATAAAACACATTGAACTGAAGCCAGATGATTGTCATTGGCATAAGTAAAATGTATTCCATCCTTAGGATAGCAATTAAAGTCACTAACTATCATTGATATGAATAATCTATTTTCAGAAAAAAATATTTTGTATTTCATACACAGTATCATAGTTCTCATTACTACACAGTGAATGCACCAGGTGAAATGAAATGCAGAGGTGTGACCAGAACATTTTCTTCTGAAGATGTAGTTCATTGCAGCATTTTTGTTCTTGTTATTATTCACTGAAGTCTCTACACACAGAATGTTTTGTTGTCTGTTTGGTTTTTTTCCATGCTACAATATATTCTATGTAGATTTTTGAGGAAAGTTAACCTCAAAAGAAAAAGTAGACTTATTTCAGAAATTACTGGAATTTATTGGCTATTTACAGAGCTTGAAAACAAAACCTAATTTTCAGACACAAGTATATGCCTGTTTGCTCAGTACTTGTCAGAAAAGCAATGCTTCTCAGTATAGCAAAAACCACTGTAAGTGGTTTCACTAAGGAGAAATATTTTTGCCCAGGACCTGTTACCTCATAATTATATGTACACACAACTAAAACTTTAAAATTTATAAAATCATAGAAACAGAAACAACAACAGCAGTTAAACAGAATAATGAAATTACAATAGTCTAGTGACACAATATTCAGTACGTGCAATTCATACTAAAAGAAAGGAGAGCAACTGGATTTTAACAATAAAAAGAAAGAATAAAAATCTTTGACATTTTATTCTTAGAGCAGTATCTAGTAAAAGCAGAGCTGAAAGAAGACATTTTGGACCTAGACTCTTTTCCTTATGCCTTATTCATCTTTTCCTATATTAATTTCTCTCCTCTTTGCTATGGAAATAAGGTTCCTCAGCCAAGATCCCAGCAGCTGATGGTAATTATTCCTATATGCTTCTTCCTGTCCCTCTCACATAAACTTGTTATATCTTTGTTTCAAGATTTTCCTGAAATGGTGGATATTATTTAAGAATACTTAAGAATCTCTCACAAGTTTCACAAGATTTAAGGTCACAGTAACATCTAGGAAATATTTCGCACTGTGGAAATCAATCATGAAAAGTCTCACTAACTTTTAGCCTTAAACCTTCTAAGGTCTTCTGAAACTTTCCCTTCCTCTCAATCTGTAACAGAGAGATAGCCATTCTCAATGTATAGTTAATACTGCAGATGTGGCTGGCTATATAAACGCTCTTTGCAAGATATGTCTTTTAGCAGTTTTTATTTGACAGTCCATAAAAGTGAATGTTCCACAAAGGACAAATAATCAGGTTGTACATACCATCTAATAGAGTTAATGCCAGAAGGAAAAAACCATAATGTTGCTCTTCGGCACAAAACTGTAGACTCTTGAGAGCTTGATTATATGTTTAGTGACACTACAAAAATGCCTTTATTCGTTACTGTAATGTTCCTGAACATGTGTCATTTGAGACCTACAATAAGTGTTTCATGTATTTGTGAAAATTGAGCTGTAAATCTGAGGAAACGGCTGCCATTAAAAACAAGATGTCTGTGTTACAACCCACCAAGACTTAAAAGGATTACATTTAGAAGGTTAAATTCAATGTCATTCTTTTTTTCAGTAAGGAATTGTAAAATCCTTTCTGTTGGCCAGAAACCAAAAGCAATACAAAGCTAGAATGAAATATGTATTAAAGGCAGAGGGGGGTGGATGACAATTTATTTTGGAAACAAGAATGTAATTTCTGATTGCAGCAATAAAGAACCATGAAAGCTGTCTTTGGCTATTAAATAAAGGCAATGGTTGTGCATTGCTATTGCAATACCACTTTATTTCTGAGATATCACCTATTCTGAAAATTGCAGTACTTTGCTAACTGTCAGAGACTGTGAATGTAAGGAACAACTCAAATACTTCTGAAATATGCTCTATGGTTTATGAATTTTTCTGGTGGGGGTCACAGATAGTCAATATAGAAAACTATTTGCTTCTGGGCTCAATAATAAAAGGAGTGCATCTTTTAACAGGGAAGGCTAAAATAGTATGGATTGTTTTAGTCTAGCCAATGCAAGTTATGGAGGATTTGTCTATAAATAAATCAAAGAGAAAACAATGGGGGGGGGAACCCTCAAGCTAAAGGACAAGTGTTGACACAAGAGGTAGGTATATAGTGGTTCTGAACACATTTAGATTATAAATTGGAAAATTTCTAGTCAGAGTAACAGGAGCATAACCTAATTGCTTTTTAAATGGGTCACTTTGTGAAGGAGTGATATGGGAACAGCATGGGGGCTATTCTGAATGCCCAGCAGGTTGTTTGAATGATTTTCTTGCCCTCACCCTCTGGTCTCATTTTTCTACATTTCTACTGATCTCAGTAGTTTTTGTGTTATGTTTGTTTTGTAAGGATTACTTAAGGATAAGTATAAAGTATTATTAATCTCAACCATTCCTAAAAGCAAAAACGTATAACTTGTGCTTAAAATTTAAGAGGATACCTAAGCACATTGCTGGATGGAGTTAATTGTGTTTAATCAATCACGTGCCCTTCTTGAGACAAAATATATTGCTCCTATGAAAAATATATTCCTTGTACCCAACCATTATCTACACTACAGTTTCTATCTCACAGTAAAATAATCACTGGTTTATGATCTATTCTCTGCTGCTCTATTAAATGCCATTTGCTGTAATAACAAGGATATAGCTGATTTTTGGAGAAGGCACAATGTATACAAAGACTTCACTGATGACAACCACCCACATGTTGATACAGCTTAAATTAAACTGCTCCAGGGCAGAAACCTTAGGAATCCTGACAGCAAGGAGCAGAATCCAGGACTGTCAAACCTCAAGAGAGTGCTGTAGAGAGAGTTTCTGTAGGCACTAATTTTCCTGTGTGCAGAGGAAAGGAAAGGTTCAGACACACAAGGATTGAAGTCCTGATCCTCTTGAAAGGTTGCAACCATGGTGCATGTAATGTCCTGCCCCATCACTCAGAGCAGCAGAGATTTCTGACTCTGAATCTCAGTTTCACAGATATTCCTCACTATTGCCTTGGGTTAGACACCACAGTCAAAGAAACGAGCAAGATTTCCATCTCTGTCATTCCCTTGAAGTTAATTTAAGCCTACTTCTCCCAATTACATGATTATCCTGAATCCCTTTCCTAGGGCCTGGTTGAAATCTTGCATCAACATTTTAGGCAATCTGAAAATGGCTTTTATAGTCTGGTTTCTAGTGTATTAGTTATAGTCAGACCAAGATCTATATTTTACCTGGCTTCTTTTCCATTTAGTGAACTGGTTCAAAATTGAAATTAATTTCCCCAAATTTTTCTCAAAGAGAGATTGCCTAAGAATTTCAAAACCATGAACAAAAAGTGGTTTGATATGAATAGTTTAAGACATAGGTAGGAAGCATTTTTAACACCTTAGCAGTATAAGCAAACAATGGAATACATGGAAATTGTCCACAAAGAAATGAACCACTAATATCAATATGAGCCAGGAACCGCAAAAATCAAGGTCAGCTTCTTTTTCACTCATCTATACTTCAGAAACACAGCTATGTTAAAACTGACACCTATAAGTCTGTTGATTCTGAAAACAAAGCTGTTGTGGTACTGGAGACATAAGAATGACCAGAATTTTGAATGGGTCTTGAATCCAGAGCATCATATGAAAATGTTATATCTTTATACGATGGACAACAAAATGGAATAGTTTAATAACATCTGGATCTCATTTCAAGCCATAGAAGTGGAGAAGAATAGTCTGGAACCTGATTTAGTTGTATGTGCTCAGCATAACTAAAAAGTCTGGGATATATTCAGGCAGAGGGACTGGAGCAGAGCAGCATGTACTGATATGTTAAATAGTTACGTTTCTATTAAATTGTAAAAGGCATTGGTTGTTTCCCAAATATAATTTTGGAAAAGGCTTATATCGCTTTTTCTTTTGTTTCAGTCACTAGGGCATTAAAAAGTCACAGTGTGTAAGATTAGGAAGCAATGGTTTTCTGAGCAGACTAGCATACATTAAAAATGCTGATATATATAATATTACCTCAGGCTGCAGTGTCAATGGAATATAGATTTATTTAGGAAAAAGAAATATATTTTCAGGCAAGCTTACTTTTATATCTGACAGTGTTGTAAATTAGTGTAGTGCCCATTAAAAATACTAAGCTAGGAGAGAGGAAGGCTGGAGACATTTGTAAATGCCAAGTAAGGCACAGCATGGGCAGCAGTGCAGATTCCTCCAGACTGGTTTACCAACTTGCTTTGCCTGAATTGCATCAGAAAGGACTGGTGGGCAATGCTAGACAGGACATCAAAGCTGGATGTTTTGCCAGCATGTTAGATTGCACCCTAAGCCCCAGATCTGTGTTAAATACAGAAGATTATTTGTCTTTCAGATCTTTTCAGAAAGTAGTGTGCACACTAGAAGTTAAATCTGTTATGTTTCAAATTATAACTTAATTGTTTTACATGCCTTTATCTCACTGAACTCTGCTTCTTTTCCTTTCCTGAAGTGACAGATCCAACATTTAAATGTAGTTAGTATTTAAATCCAATTTCTATAAGCTTCATAGTCATAGGCATGACAAAAATCTCACTCCTAACTATTTCTGTTATCCGAGAAGTTGCACCGTCATAGACCACACATGAGATTGACAACATTTTCTCTAGCAGAAAATGGGTAATTTTTTTATGCCTGTAGTCTGAAGTGGCACCAGTGTAGGATCTCTTTAGCATTCTCTTGTTGATGGTTCTTTTTCTACCAGTGATAATTTTCTTCTGTGGTTTGATGTAATGTCAAGGGCTGATTAAACCTTTCTGTAATCTGATTTTCATCATGTTCTGATCAATGCATTTCCACAGTTTTCTAAACCCATTCTGGTTCTCACATGCTGTGTTTTGACTAAGATCTATGTCTTTAAAAAGGTAGAATCAATGCAATCAAAAGAGACTGAGACAGTGTCTGGATAGTCAGAGCATACACACAAATTCTATCATCATGCTGGTTTGGTCCTGTCTCTTTGTTCACCTTTTTATCCCATTAAATTTAGCAGTTGAGGTAAGGAATAAAGAAAACCAAAAAGGACAAAAAATTGTCAGCGTTACAACAGGCAAACAGCTATTGTACTGATACAGTTTATAATATGTTTTGAATACAGTGCTTCCTGTCTGCAGGAAGAAAACATTAACACCAAAGATTATTTTTTAAAATAATTATTTACAAAAGGAAAAAAAAAGAATAAGCTTGTTAGCATTTCCAAGAATAGAACAACAAGTAGCTTAAGCTACAAGGTTTACCTTTGTGAACATAAAATTCTTCAGTGAAAACAAACTGATGTGTTAAAATAGTCATCTTTTTTAAAAAGAGACTGCAGTAGTGCTGTGGTAGGGTTGGCAGTAGTAGGGCTAGAAAAAAAACACATAGCATATTTTTCTTTGGTTAAACTTTTATATTAAATATGCTTAATTTAAAATATTATGTGCTTGTTTCTTTTTCATCTATTGTGCTGGAAAAAAGTGGGTGCAGATTATCAGATTATTCTTAAAGTTCTTAGGTTACTGGTACCTTGGCATAACTGTAATGAAAATGTCTCAGAAGCACAATTACAATACTGCAGCAAGAGAAGAAAACACATTTTAAAAATAAAAGTTTAGTATAGTACTATAATATAATCATAGAGATTTAGTACTGGTTTAATAAAGATGAAAATATCAAACCCAAAAATCCCACCCATAAGAAGAAGCTAAAGTTCTGAGGAGGAGAAAGTTGGAAAGTTGCCAGTGCTGTGAGTATTTGAATATTCAACAGAAAACTTAAATTCAGCATATCAACAATGACGAAGTAGTTTTAAAGCCTGAGAGTTCAATGATGTATTTTTTACTTTTATTTACTATGATTATCAGACCGCACTTTGCTCTTAGGATGTATATGTAAGATGTTAAAATCAGTGGGTGAATCGTAACATTTTAAGAATGAGAAAAAAATTTAACATGTTTTACAGATACTTTAATACCATTAATATAAAGAGCTACCAGTGATAAAAAGGCATAGTTTAAACTAATCTGTATACCTTTCAGTTTCTATGGGAAGCAATGACAAATAATAAGTATTTATTAATTTAGTGAATAAGTAGTGAGAAAAAAAAGTAGTTCCATGTTCTAAGAACTGCTGCTAACAGCTGTTTTCTTACTAGAAATTCATTCTTGCCTTTAAACTTAATTGCACTTGTGACATGTATTAGCCTAATAACTTGAAATCTGATATCAAAGGCCGACACCAAAGAAATGTTACTGGTTTTATTTCTTGGACTGCATCCTCCATTCCAGAAACTGTCTTAGATACACAAATGTTTATTTACAGGATTTATATGCAGGCTTGTGAACATTAGTTTGCCTTTATACCAGACTTAGCACAGCAGAGTCTGCATCATGCATTAACTTAAATCAGCACCAAAAAAAAGGTCTTTGTATGTCATTCTCCCACTTCCCTGCTTTCTGTAAGGAAATGGGCATATCTGGCTTCCTTCTTTCTTTGCAAGTGCAAAGTATGTAACCTGTTCAGTTCTCTCATTTCTTGTTCAATACTTCACAGTGTTTCATCTTTGAAACTCAGTAAATACTTGAGCAAATGATTTGTGTGCCTGCAGCTTTGTAAATTCAACCCTATGCATGCTAAAATCATTACTCTACTGAAATCAGTTAGCAATTGAATTAATTAATTCATAATATATTAATGTTTATGCCTGAAATGTTTTCTTCATTATTCAGTTATTTCTTTTCAGAGGAATGCAGTTTTAATGCAAAGAATCAGTATAGTTTAGATAAAAGAGATGGGATGTTCTGGGTGCTACAGCATGGCATTACCATTTGGAACACCTTTGGAAGGCCTTTGGAAGGCTATTGTGGTTCACTGAGTAAGAGTGCAGGAGCAAGTTCTTACTCTAACCACTTCAGAGACAAATGTCTGCCATTACATTGTCATGTAATGTTCTCCTGGCAGTTACGTGATGTGATAATCAGCAATATGGGATTACAGTAGTTGAATCTGCTAACAAAGGTGAGGAAAGAAAACAAAAGTAAGCTTGTAGAAAGCTGTACAAGATAGCAAAACCCCCAGGCACCCACCTGCACTCAGCACATCTGCCTGTGCAGCTGAGCAGTAATCAGATCTTACCAGCCAAGCAAAAGAAACAGATGCTGTCCCTCAGTCCTAGACTTCTCATCTTCCATCTATCCCAAGAATTCAGCTATAGCCCCATGTCCTTGAAAATTGAAATATTGCCATTTTGCTATGTGTAAAAGAGTAGTTCTGATAAACACTAAAATTGCAGTAGTGGTTTTCAGTTGAACGAGTTGCACTAGTAATTACAGTCAAAATGATAGAAGGTGGAATACTAGCCATTTAGGCCCCTTTCTTAATTAAGAAGTTGACCATTGGGAACTTACCTTTAATTAAGCGCATTGAATACCACATTTAACCTCATTATATGCTGCTGTAAAGCACAAAAGAGTAGCCTGAAGGTGAGATTCATCTGGCCAGATTTTGCTGTTCTTAAGCAAAGTACCCTCACCACTTCTGAGGGTGCTATAGATGCTATGTCTTATATTTGTTGCTAATTCAACCTTAATTATGCATGAATTCATGTTCAATTTTCAAATCAATTCCAATGAAGAAAATACTTGGAGGTTTTCTTCAGCTATTGCTTGGAAACTCTTTTATTCATATCTCTAATGAATTCTGTTATTCATGTTATTATTGCATTTTTTTTAACAATGAGAGTTTCTGGTTCATTAATCAAATTATTATTTTATTATATTATTTTTAGATGAAACACTGCAGTTCTGAATTATGGATGGACTTTGTTTTCATTCTCTTGCTTAACAAGAGGAATGCACTGCATTTTTCCCTGTTGTCACAAGTGCAAACCCCTAGAGTAGTATGTGCAAGAGTTTACTTTTCCCAGGGAAAAAGAATAATTTAAAAATATGTAGAAGCTCACAGGATACAGACTGGCACACTGCCATTTAATTTCATAGAAATGAAAAAATGGAAAGCTAAATGTATTTAATCCTGCTGAGATTCCAGCCGTTTGTGCTTCCTGCAACAAATCAAAATTATTAAAAACTAGTTGTGCTCAAAGCTTCCATAATTGGCAAATTGTTTAATATGCTCCAGACAAGAAGGAAACACAGGTTAGACATCTCAAGTTATTACAACTTGATCAGTGGAGATTAATGGAAGCAACATCATGAGATAAGATGACTAATGTTGAAATTTAGAGGAAACAATCAGATAAGAAAAAATCTGTTTCAAAGGTCTGTGATGGATGATGTAAGAGGCCACATCTTTTATCTACAAGATTCTAAAAAACTTGTAGAAAAGTTTAGACCAACAAAGATAGTGATATGACTAATGGCAAATAATGTCCTAGGATTTTTAGAATTATAGTATTATCTGAGAATATGTGACAGAAAATGTTACATATCAGAAGAACTGTAAAGGCACGTGCACTTAAGGAGTTCACATTATTGTGGATTTTTTACTTGTTTTTTTATGTTCAAGTTAGGAAGATTTTTCCTGTTTACATTAACATGCCTTTTAATTTGAGTGAGGAAATACATGGTAACCTGGAAGTAGTAGAAAAATATAAAATACTATTAATTATCTAGCAAAGTGATTTAACTTTTTTAATCCTTGTTCTAACCTGTTTGATGTTTGACTTCTGCATGATTTCATACACTGCCTATCAATCAAGGTCCTCCTTGGGAGAGAATTTTAAAAGAATGTTTCCTATGGTTTTTATTTTCATTACCAGAGAAACAACAAAACCAGAGCTACACAGAGCAAAGATTCTGCTAAGTATTTGTAGACCGCACACTGAGTGCAGTGTTTTTTTTTCAGCAGGCACCAGTGTCTACCCTCTCATCTTTCTCTAGCAGTGGGCATTAATCCTTTCCTGCCCTGTATCTTTTTCAGTATTGGACGAATGCAAAGGTCCTACACAGCACATGAATTTCCTCACATATTAGAATGGCATTTTATTTCTACCTTTTATATGCCTTGCACTCATTAGAAAAGGCTAAGCAAGATGCAACGTAGAAGAGGATCAGACCTTTGGTATTTAAAATAATAGAAGTGATTATGTCCTTCATTGCTTATGATTAATTCTTAATCAATTTTGCTTAGTTAATTTATTTTGTACAGGAGTAGGTAGCTTCACCAAATCTTTGCATATCAGATAGTTTGGGGAAAAAAAAAAAAAAAAAAAAAAAGAAGAAGAAGTCTGTAAAAAGTCTCACTTTACCTTCCCTCTCTCTATTCTTTCATTTACCCTATTATAACTTTTTCTGTAAGGTTTACTCTATTACATTTTTTCCATTTTTTCCTATGCTTTTTCTTTTTGAAAGCCAGATGATTTTGTATTTTCTAGTCACTGACATTTAAACATATATTTTCTATTTGAATATTAGCACAAATTAACTGTTCTGAGCCCTGAATCTCAACATATGCAAACTATGAATTTTGACATTCTCTAAATTCTACACTGCATCTTAACATTGCCTTGTCAGGCAACAAGCTCCTGTGCTTTGAATTCATTTTCACATTTCATTCAAAATCCTTTGGATAACTCATAGAGCAAACATAGTAGGCAGGCAGGAAAGAAGATTAACCCTTCAGTCCCAAAGGTAAAGAGACTTTGGATTAGCGGAGAAAAATGCTAGTAGGGAGAAAGACAGAGAACATCATCCTTTGAGTAAAGGAGATGAAGTACACAAGACATAACACTATGCATTTACTACTACCTTGGTAGTGGAACATATATATTCTTCTGCATAATAGTTTGTAATTTATATCAGGAATCTGTATACCTGCAAATTGCTTAACATGTTAGGAGTACTGCCAGTGAAAGAAATATGGAAGAGCCTAGCATCTAGTACGGCTTGTCTGGAGGACAGAAGAGATGTGAGAGTCAAGTTTCTCTGCTTTACATTCTGACTTAAATACAGGAATTGGCAGGAAAAAGTAATCTGAGAAGATTACTCTGCATGGACTACATTTTGCTTCTTCAAATTGGGTTAATAAGTCCTCCAGATGGGCATTTATTACTTGACAGTCTTCCCACGTTTGTCCAGGTCTGTCTCCTGGGGCACAGCCAGAGGCAATTTATTGTGAGGGATGAATTAAAAAGTGGAGGGAGTTTTGACTTCTGGCCAGTCTTCTAATCAATGACACAGCTCTTTCGCAGGAGGGATTGGATGTGACACACAAACTTGAATGTAAATTTCAAAACACATGGGGTCAATGAATACGATGGTTCCAACAGAATGATTTTTGCTTATTGGATTAGGGGATAAAAATTACCTTAGCAGCAGTAATCACCTACTTGCAACTGTACACTGAGAAAACACTGAAGTACCAGTGAAATCAGTGAGCAGTCACCCTTGCTGATGAATGACAAGCCTTCAAGATGTTAAGGTGTGGGAGGAATTTGAAAACTGGTACTTGAAACAGAAAAGACAGTTACAACTGGTTAAGTTTGGACTAAATCAACCATCCTCTTAAATATACAAGCATACAGTGGAAGCTCAAGGAATGTACATCATCTAAGGGCAGGGGACAGCCATCTCATACAAGAACTCAGTAATATTTCCAATATTGTTACATTTTTCATTTGAGTCTTGAAGCTTCATTACAGTGCTAAAGATAACCATAGAAGTGATTTGGAGGAGTGAAATGAAAAAATTTGATTTTCTGTGAAAATCCAGGAGCAATTGAACACATGCACAAGCAAAAGGTAGTGGGAGGTAGTATAATTAATTTCAATACTTTTACAATTAGAAACTGGTCTATAGGCCTGTAGTGCCAAAAGAGCAACTCAGAATTGAACTAGATGTTATTCAGTTATTGAATAGGTTGTCATCCCTGTCCAAAGACAAAACATGTCAACAGAGACATTTGGCTGGAATACAGAGCAAAATGTAAGAATGAATGAAAATAGAGTGGAAACAATAGTGGTAGCAAACAGTATGTAATTCCCACAGTTTTTAGGGTCAGATAAATGGATGAAAAATGAAAGATGAGATGGACAGACAGAAAAAGGCAGAGAAAGGAAGACACAGAGATGTAATGAAGCTGAGAACAAAAGAGATTAAATCAGATCCCTCAAAGTACCAAAGTTTCTGCAGTCTCTTCTGCTACCCGGAGCATGTTTTTGTCTACAGCCTGGTGGAACTGGACTTCTTACTGTGAGTCTCCCCATTATAATTCTGGTTTGAGAGCAGAGGTGAGCCCAATTCACCTTCTTTCACAGTAGGACAGTAATGAGCTATTCTAGCTATTCTATTATCTGGATTTTTCAGCCTACCTCCCTCTGGTTTTATACATTCAAAAATTATAAAAGGCTTCTATAATAATCTAATTTAACTTTTTGGACACCACAAACAGTAGGCTTCCATAGACAGTCTTCTTTAATTTTGAGCTACATACTTTTTTCCATATATATAGCGTTTCGTTTGTCTATACTAAAACACATATTGTTTGCTCATATTCTGTGACCTATCATACCCATTTTTTATCATTCTCTCAATCTTTATGTCATCTACCAACTTTGTAAGTAGTGATTTTATGTTTTTTCCCATTACTTAAAATGCTAAACAGAATGAAACCAAGAATCAATCTTTGTGAGACCGAACTGGAATCCACCCCCTCGTGACAATTACCATTATGTTTTGACTGCTGGTAGTCAGCTACAATCTAGTTGGTGCACGTCATGTTAACTTTGTATCATTCTACTTTCTTCATCAAAATGTCAGGCAGAAACAAGACAAATGTCTTACTGATAATTAGCTTGTATCAATTTATTTATAATCTTATGGGGAAAATAAAGGAATATGAGATTAGCCGACTATATATTTTCCAAAAATCCATCTCATTATCATTAACTACATTATCTTTCTCTAATTTTCTATTAGACAAGTACCATATCAGCTGTTCTATTACTTCCCTGCAGTTGACACCCAGCCTGTACAGTTTCCAACTATATTGGTCAGTCTCTTTACCTTTTCAGATATTGAAACAACAGTAGCATATAATTTAATTTTAGCATATAATTTAAAAAAAATATTTTATGTGCTTATTTACATGGTTTATAGTTTTATAGTATCAGTGGAAGCTGTCAGCACTATTCTTCCCTCTGCAACTAAATTCTATTTACAGGGACTTCTTGACAGAAGGAAAAAAAAACAACACTTTAATTTTTATCAAATAGCAGATTATTTAATTTTGCTTAAAAATCAAGACCGTTCATAGTCCATGTTAATTCAAAATAGTTTATATGGATTAGGAGGAGTCCTATCAAGCATTATTATGTAAATTAATAAGATGACAAAAAGAAACCTAGCCAATATTTTGTAGGGGACACTAGTCACTTGCAGAAGATGGACATTAGAAATACACTTGCCATCTAGGGAAAGTCAGTGACAAAATGGAATCATATATCAAATGTTCCTGCTTTTGCTTTGGTAGAAGCCATGGAGCATTCTTCTTTCAGCCATAATGGAGAATTCTTTATATGTGGAAAAAACAGACTGAGCCACTCAGCTGAAGATTTTCTCTAGTATAGTCAGCTCATACAGTGTCATATGTCTTTTCTCTCAGTTTGCCACAGGTGAGTCTGTTTTCTGGCTCTGTTGCACAATTGTTAAGGCTCAAGCCATCATCCACTGCTTGATTCTGCTCATGAAGAAGCACCTACGAGATATTTGCAACTATTGTGAGTAAGCTTGGTACTAACTACTATTATAATAGATACTTACTGTTCTCTCTTTTATATTTTACAATTTTAAAAATATATTATTTTTTTTTAAATTAAAATATAGAGTTCTTGGACAGAATTCCTGCTCCAATGTGGTAGGGCATAAGCAAACACACAGCAATCATTAGCTTTCATTTAAGAGGTCACAATTTAATTTGCACCTCAAAAAATATAGAAACACAGTGCAGTTAACAATATAAGTTAAACAACTTTTGTATTCTTACTGCCTTTTATTTACAGACTCTTCAATCCATAGGTGAAAACAATCTTTGTTCTGAGCTGATGCAAAATAAGTTAATGAAGTTATAGTCTCCC
The DNA here is from genome assembly GCF_000747805.2 of Chaetura pelagica. Lineage (NCBI taxonomy): Eukaryota > Metazoa > Chordata > Aves > Apodiformes > Apodidae > Chaetura > Chaetura pelagica. Next base: position 3,283,444 of record NW_009954107.1, on the reverse strand, counting down.
TGGTTTCATTATAGCGACCATAATCTAGTTTAAAAATTGTGCTGCAAGGGAAGATTTTACACAGTACAGAGAGTCAGCAACTTTTATAAAACAGTGACAGTTCCCAGTTTAAAGAATGGCAGACACCTTAACACTGCACTTGCAAAAGCAGAGTTCGGAGCTCAAAGAACCAACAGAGCAGGTATGTGCAACTGAAAAAAAAAAAAAAAAAAAAAGAAAATGGGACCAAAATGACATTGTGAAAAGCTTAACCATATGAATCTCTCTTTGCCTCTTTCATTCCTTCTCTTCATGGCTGCTGTTTGCAGATTTCACAGTAAAAGTTGAAGATTTTTTAAAAAGAGTTATGCCATTAAATATCCAGTGTTGTGCCTTGTTAATTAAAAAGAAAAGAAAATCTATTCACAAAGCATATTGACTTCCAGTGCCTCAACTTCCATTTTCTACTGTGTATTCCCAAATACACTTCAACTGTGGGTGTCAGCTTTCTATATTCTAACAGATTTTTAAAAAAATATACATTCAGCTCCTAAAATAAAAAGACACATTTGAAAAACATATCTTAAACATATCTTTAAAAAAAACCAACGCCTTTAAAAAGTGCAGTGAGAGGCAGTGGATACAGTAGGATGCTAAAATGTTAATGGTTCCAATTTTTACAGTGAGAATAATTATACCATCTCTTTTAGGCTCTCAGGTATTAGATTCTAAGTAGCTATTTGAGGAGTAACTAAAAAAGCTCTCCTATAAAGCACAGACCTTTTGACAACACAATTACAAGTAAAATATAATGTATAATGTATTTTTAGTCTTTTACGATTCTTTCTCTATTAAACAATGGAATAAATTAAAGAAAGCAAAATGGAAATGTAGAGGGTTTATATTCATATTTTCTGTGTCACTTTTTGCAAAAGGAATTCTGATTTACTCATTTTACAGGTTCCTTGTCAACATTTGAATACCTGTAATAAGGACAGAAGTGAACTCCAAAGGAAAAGAAAAGAAATGGAAATAGAACTATATTTCTCACAAAATACTCTCTATCTTGTTTTTATAGTCTCTGAATTAACTAACTCAGGGTTACTTCTTAATATATTCCTTTAATGCATTTGCTCTTGGCCCTTTCTGTCCAAATTTCTTTAAAAGCTACAGGTCAGAGTTGTCCACAGAAGGTCATTTTGCGTCTATCTAGACCCATACTCAACCCTTGAGTTTCATAACAGATCTACATCTGAAATGAGTCTAAGTGATCAAGCCCTTTGAGAGTCCACTGAGAATATTTTGGTTGGCAAGGAGTAAGTCCATAGTCTATAAAACATGGGAATGAAAGGTGAGGCCATGCCGAGATAAAAGACACCAATAGCTTCCCTCTGTATTTTTTTGGCCTTTTTTTTTTTTTTTTTTTTTTTAAATAGTGCTTTTTCCTATGCCCTATAACATTTGGTGGTAAAATGTACATGGATTCCTCCCTGAAGCTTGTGGTACTAAGCTGCAAACATGTCTTGTTTTAACTTCTTGGAGCTCCGATTCAACAAAATCACCAATATATATATGATTTTTATCATATGGTTAAAATAACTTCATCTAAACCATGTACTCAAGTTCAGGGCTGAAAATTAGGGAAATTAATTTTAAGTATTAAAAAAAATATATCCTGTCTAACCACTCATCTAGGCTGTGTTTATATTAGTTAAACTGTAATATGGCTTCACAGACTTACTGAATTCCTCTAAAGATCACCATAATACAGGTGGTGTTAATTGTCCTCCAGAGATCTTTACTTTCCTCCATTAATATTGGGGCAGCCCAGACACCAAACTAGGGCAAGGCAATTAACATGCTTTTCAAGAAGAAAGTAGGGCCAAACGTCTTCAGTGGGATTCAAACAATAATTCTAGTCTACTCTCCTTTACAGTAACGGCAACATTTCCACAAGTTTATACAGGAGATAAGGCAAGTTAATCACAATGTCTGACTCAGGACTATTGCTGTATTGCTGGTTTTAACACAAATTATTTAATCAGTTTTGCTTTAATTTCAGTATGATGTCCCAACCCAAAGTATCATTACCTAAAGTAATTTTTTTCCTCTACTCTCTCCTATTCCTGAAATTGTAATTTGTATCTTTTTCAGGGATCATAAAGCACTTTTTATTTTTTAGCATTTCTTTTAATAGATATCTTGTTCTGATGGCACTTCAGCTCCTTTATAATTTCCAGTGACACTGCCAACAGAAACTAACAATCTTCCCAACCTGCTTTATGTGTTCTTTCTCTGCCTCTTATGCCTCCACTGGGCCACTTCCACCAGAACTTTCCTTTACAGAAAGGCTACTATTGACCCTCTGCTTTGTACCAAGCAGTCACCATGGATATTTGTTACTGGGTATATAATTTTATGCTTGAGGCTCTACCTATCAAAAATTGCTGCATCAACACCTTGTCCTCTGATCATAACATAATTATCATTTTCCGAGATAATGAACCTCTCATCAAGGTCTTCTCACTTTCATTCATGAACAAGTTTTGCTACCACCAGGAGATAATGAACCTAAAAAGAAAAAGAGAGAAGGCAACACTGTCAGACCTATATAACACTACTGAGAGAGTGACAGGCTTTCTTTTTAAAGAAGATTGCTGAAACAAGTCACTTGCCAAATATTCAGTTGAACCTTGAATAGGACCATGTGTTCTGCTTTAAGATTAATAGCATTTTAGGAGATATTTAAAAGCATGTTAGATGCCTATATTAATGACTAAAATGTTTCCTGAGTTCACAAAAAAATCAATTTGACTATGCATTGAAAAATGCTAGTAAGATGGATATTTTCAAATATTCCATGAGAGGGAACATATTCATTGCTACAGCTAACAAAATCTAGCAATTTATACATTTTTACACTTTCCTGTTGGCAATAATTGGAATCAAGTGTTGCAGAGAAAGATGGAAGAAACATTGTACTGAATATTTACAGAAACAGTTTCTCCTAATTCTTCTGAAACCTACTTAGTGATGCAGGTGGAACGTTCTTTAGCATAACTGAGAATAACCTAATTCCTTTATGGTTCATATTCACCTTATTCATTCACATTAACATTCTTTCTATACAGAAAATCATATTATGTATACTCCATAATGCATGCGTTTCAATATATGTGATGAATTATTATCTAAACTCTATAATTATAAATGACCTTCCAGATTCTGGACTTCAGATCAAAGCATATGTTTTCATTTACTGTATTTTAAACCATTCTTACATCACTATTTTGATAAGAGAACTTTTAAATAAATAGTTTGCTTTTGCAGAGCAGCTACTTAATACTATTCCCTCTGTTGTTGAATGTGAAGAAATAGACTTACAAAATAATTCTTTCTACTCTGTCCTGTGCTTCAGTGATATGAGAAACAGTCATTTCCAGAAAAATAATTGTCTTCCTGATGTTGCGGTTTCTATTATTTAATGGATCAATTGTAGAATAAGGAACTTGGTGGGCTACTTAGAATTAATTCACAATACGTTTATTTTTATAAGCTTTTCTGGTCTGGGACCTTTTTCACGCAACTGTAATTCTGACAGCTGGTAAGACTGGTTTACAATTTTTATTCCTTATATCCAGTCTATAATATAAAATGTAGGGGAAAGCAATATCAAACAAAACCAAAACCCAGAGGAACAATAAGCACTCAAGGAAAAGGCAAAACCACAGAAACATAAAAAGAAGATTCATGTTTATTTAATGAATGCTCCTGATGGGGAAGAGAGCCAAAATAACCACGGACATTTTTGTGATTTTGAGTTTTTAATTGCTTGTTGGTTCCTCTGGGAAGCTTGGTCAGGCATCCATTAGATTTTTGCTAGCTAAATAAATGGTTGTTCATGTACTTCAGATTGCATTTGTAACTACTTTCTTTTCTTATTAATTTTCAAATTCACTTTGAGCTGCATTCTGGTTTGAGCTATAATGCAATGTCACAAAAAAACTAAAATAATTGTACATTACAACCTGCATATTCAATTATTCCACACAGAAACATAGAAACAAAGTGCCATACTGCACTAGCCCAGTGGTCATTTTATACAGTAACTTTAAAATAACTTATTATTATAAATACAGTTATGATAAAATAACTTTAAAATTACAGGACCAAGGACTTTGACTTAGTTATGCAATCTGCAGTTGGCATATGTATGGCATAATCTGTCCCCTCACACAGGTCATCTGCTGATTTCTAATTTTTAGAGACTGATTTAAACATAAAAGCCAAAAAAGTCAGAATTTAACTTCTGAAGTTTTGTCACTAATTTGGAGGGCTCTGAGCTGATCATCATGTAAATACTCAAATTCTCCTTTAAACTTGCTAAATTTAACCCTTTAAATAAGCTCTGGAAAACAGAAGTGTCACAGTTTAACTGCATTTAATAAGAAAAAGTACAGGTTTCAGGTTTCTGCCTTTGAAGCAAATTGAATGTCCCCATGTTCTTGTGTTATGAAACAAGGGCATAAGTATACAAACTCCGCCTTGTCTGCCATTGATTGTATTGTAAGTTTTCCTTGTGTTCTCTCTCATTAATCTCTTTTCTAGAGCAAATAAATCCAACCTTTTCAACCTCCTTTCATATGGCATTTTCCCCTGTAGCTTCAGTATTTCCCCCCTTCTTGAGCTTCTATCATTTTGAAGCATCTTTTAAAAAAGCAGAGTAACCAAACCCCAGATAAGACTGCAATATTATTTGTACTGTTTCTGATTTGATACTCTGACTCTTTTGTTCGTTTATGGCTGACAATTTTAAAAATATTTTAATTCTTCTTTCTAATGCACTGTACCTTGCTTTTGGTGATATCATATTTCATCTGCTTACCGAGTTATCCATCATCCTGATTGGCTACAGCTTTTTGGAGCTCATCACCGCTCCTTCTGCTCTTGATTAGTCTAAAGAATATCGTATGATTTGCAAATTTATTGTGTCATTGCTCACTGGCTCTCCAGGGACAGTTCTTCTATGAAACATAACTATTCATAATTTCTTACAATAAAACTTTTCTACTCTTAAGTCACGTAGGTAGACTTTTATCCATAATAGTACTTAGCTATTCCATTCATGGTTACTTTTTTTTCTCAGAGTCCTGAGACTGAAAGTCTACATAAATTATGCTCACAGAACCTCACTAAACTTGTAAATTCAAAGAAGGTTGAAGGGTGAGCTTTTTTTTTTTTCCCATGTTTACTTAAAAATACACATTCTCGTCCTTGTTTGGTATATATGTGCCACTTTGTTCAACAGTAATTTGCTCCTGGATTACTATTAGTTAGATTCTGCTTTATTTTGAACATTTATTTCTCTCTAAATTGTATATTCCTTAGTTGTGAGTAACTTTGATGAACTTTTTAAAACTTTCTTTTCCTCCAGTACTCCATTTCTCTTTGCATGACAGCAGACCTAAAAGGGAGTGCAAAGGACAGAAAAGAATTGATTGTGGTGAATTATAGTGAAATAGTGACAGTAAGGATATACTGAAGGAGTTAATTGCTGGCTGACAATGAAAATCTCTTGTTTCACTTTTATGGCTCTTTAGGCCTAAGCTTCTAGTGGAAACACTTTACCAGGATGCTATGGTAGATATCGGTAATCTGTGTTTCCCATTGACAAATATCCCATTTATTGCTGAGAATCTTGTTGAAAACTTGTTTGTTTGTTTTTTCTCAGCAACTAAAAGATGTGATTCATTGGTCAGGTTACAAGTTTTTAGTTCTACAGTGAAATTAATTCTTTTTCCAAATTTTCAGTGGGAAATTAGAAAGGGTTCCAAAGACTAAGATGATCTAGTAACCTTTTTTAACAGCCTTCTGTTAAGCCTGTGACTATTTTTTTCACAGATGAAACAGATGTTCTGCCTTTGTAGCATGTACCTGCCAGTTAAAGTTTACAACAGATTTCAGGAAAGGAATCTAGGATATCAATATACAGTTGATATTTTTTTCCAACATTAATAAAATAGTGCATAATTTCCTCAGTATATTTCACTTACATAACAAGAGGGGTTTATTTAAGCATCCCAAGCAGTTATGAATTTTTACTTATGGTTTTGCTGAGTTTTAACTCTGATTCTGAGTTAAATACTGGTTAATAATGCAGTAAAGGTTTTGTGCTCATAAAACTTAAAACTGAGGTGATCTCAATGAAGCATGTGAGAGAAGCTGGATGTTTTCACAGAATAACATTCAGCACAACAGTAAACGAAGAAAACAAAGGGATCTGTTTCCCATCCCTGACTGATGCCGAAGAACCTTGAACAGTCCTTGAGGAACTGTGGTGACAAGCAGCTCAAGTGTAAAACATTTCCACCTCCAGGGTAGAGAAAAGATCTTGAAAAGATCTTGAGAAACAGAGGAAGATAGATAGAAATTCAGGACGCAGCTGATTCCCCAGTACTAGTAACAGCTATGTGAAAGAAACTATCCAATTACTAATAAGAGATGACAGTTAGAAAAAATAGAACAACATCCAGGCACAAGGAATTGTAAAAGAATCTCAAACATGAAAGGATAGAGAGGACTAGGTTACAGCAAGCTCTACAAATAAGGAATAAATTCTTATTTAAACAATTTTAAAAGTAGGCTTTTTCTCAAGTCAGGGAAAATGATGGTATTGGTGCTCTACTGAAGGCTGAGAAAAGCTCCCCCTTTACTAGTAAGGAACTGGGTAATTGCAGAAATGTAGTTAAATAAACCGTAAGAGTGCAAGAGGGGATATCTCAGAGGCCTAGTGCATAGCTATCCAGCAGGCATCCATATATTGAGCTTTTGTTTTGTATAGTAGCAAACACAGTATGCCAGAGACCTATGAATTTCTAAATATTTTTTTTAATATGATCTAACCAAAATCTTGCTAATTAAACTAGCCAGTGAATCTATCAAAGTCAAATGCCAAATAAATGGAAAAGTAACTGGAAGATCACGGAAACTTGGAGGCGTGTTACAGGAAAGAGAAAAAAAATCTTAGAGTGCACTGATCATAATAATAAGCAACAGATATTTTGCCTTTGACAAAGAAGGAGGTGATAGACTGTAGGTGATCATCAATAGTAGTTAAAATAGTAACAAGCTGAAAAGCTGAAAATAAGTTAAGTGGCAAGGCAAAAAAGAGTTCTCCTTTGAGAATAAAGTCATATAATCTGTAATGCAAATAAAGAAACTTGTTGCCAAGGTGGCTCTGGAATAGATGCAGGTTCTGAATTTCCTTGATAGTATATGAAATCCAGCCAGTAGGTGATAGTTCTCAGAGAAGCAGGTAAGAGTGAAATTCACTTCCTTGAAGGACTGGTGAAATCTCTTAGACCTTTCAAACACTAAACAGAAATGTGAAAAGTAGGAAATAATTCCTAAAGACTATACATCACAGGTGTCATCGTGGGCAGAAGAGAGGGCTTGGGATTGTTTTTGATAGTGAAGGATTTGAGGGACATTGAATTAGATGACCTTCAAATCAGAAAAGAACAAATACTTATAGGTAGCTTTGAAGTCCAACAAACAGGCATCAAATATACTTTAAGACAGTTGGAAGCCCAGGAGGGTAGGGGGAAGGCAGGGGGAGGAAGAGAACTTCTTAAATAATGTATGCAGTACAAATTCTAATGCACAAGGATCAGTTGATGTGAAATATAAATAATAAGACTAAATATATTAGTACATTTCCATAACTGTAAGAAAAAAATTATATAACATGTGAGAGAGCATTCCCTAATGATTTTGGCAGAATTCTTAAAACCTGCTCTTGCACAATGTAAAAAGCTTAGCAGACCTTCAGTATGATGAAGTCTGATGTCTACGGTATCAGCATTTACAGCGTAATCACATTACTCTTTTATTAGATAGGAACACAATTGTTATTCTGTAAATAAGGGGACAAACCATAAAAGTAATTGGAGACTGTTTAGTCTCCCCATTTTAGGAGAAGAATTGAAGAACACATTTTCATAATGTAATCTGAGTCAGAGAACCTTGCACTTAAACCACCAAAGTTTCCTGTGGAAAAAATAAATAGAATCTAGGACTTAAATGATTTATTTCTGTCTTGTAACATGCTACCTTGTCTCCATTTCTTTCAATAAACCACTGTGCAGTCATATAATAATGGCTGTGATGCAGCTTCCAAGCATCTACAATTTCTGCCTGTTCAAAGGTCCAGCCAGTAGCCAGGTTCCCATGTTCATAAGGTTTCCCCCATCCCACCTGCATGCAGCAGCTAACTGAACAGTTGCAAGAGCTAAGTGGAAACTTCCTCTGCAAGTGAAAGCTTTCCCTTACAAGATAAGTCTCATTTGCAAGCAATCTGACAGAACATTTTGGATGTCCACTCAAAAAAGCAAGAAGGCTTTAATTTGTCTTGCTGTTGCTACATGCTTTTCAAACCAAACTTTCTTGAAGTAGGAAAGATTGATCCCTTTGAGGAAGCAAAGGGAAATACTCAGGGAGCAACGTTGCAGAGTGCAAGCTGGGGTAGGCAGAGGTACCTCTGCCCAACATGTAGCCTGGGAGACTGCTGAGCAGACAGCAATCCAAAGTTATCCCATCAGGGTGACAGACACACTATGTAGGGTTAGTTTGTCAAACACTGAAAAGGTGGAAAAGGTTTCTGGTGAAAGCAACCCGAAATGAAAAGTTCTGCTCCTCAAGGACCTGGCTGGCAAAGGGAGTGAGATTTGTTTCCAAGTTCCTCACCTTTCCCTGTTCACATTCTATTTTGCTCTCTTTTTTTTTCTTTTTTTTTTTTAAGAGTTTCTCATTCCAATTAAAGTTTTAATAAAAACAGGTATATAAAAGCTGGCTTGGTCTCATTGGAAAGCTCACATAAAAGAAAAGACATATGAAGAATTGCCTTAGAAATCTGGCTAATTTGGGGTGTTTGTGGCATAACCTCACAGTTTATTCAGTTTCTAGATGACATCATTAGAAAAGAAGTTACCATTCTTCATTAAACACATTCACATCTTGAACTTCTTATCTCTATATCTCACTTTAAAATGTATTACTCTCTTGGAGCAGAACCATCCTGGGAGAAGGCCAGATAAAGTTTTCAAGATGTCAATAGCTGGAGACACTATACCCACAGAATGCAAGAGAGCTTTCTCGCTCCGCTTTGCTTTACATATCTGTTAGATGCAATTATTCCACTGGATGCCTCCATTTCTGCAAAGGGAGAGAGATAGTTGTGGGCTGGCCAAATTCTAACATGTGCAAGGCTACAATACTTTCTGAACTAGTTGCAGTTCTGTCAACATGTGCATGATTCCCTTTTTTCCCCTTAGGTATCGCAGAATCCACAGGATGGAAACCAGATGATGTGCACTGAAAGAGCTTAAGCCAAAGCTTGCAGAAGATGACAAGGGACAGTGCTGTCCCACAAGTACCCTCCATAAAGAGGGTACCTGCATTTGTTCCTTTTCCATCCCACCCCTACTATGCTCAAAGCAATAGCCTATGTTAGTTTCAGTCATTTGCTACCTTTACTGTGATTGATGAGGCAGAAAACAATGTGTACTTGGAATACAATTTAGGATTTATGTGACCTAATATTGCCCCCAAATTCAACTAGATATCATTTCATTTTCCATGTTCCTGAGTCTGAATAATTCTTTTTTAATTAAATGTATCTTGGATTTATTTTTTTTGCACAAATTTGTCCAGTATATCTTGTGCTAAGTTATAATATGAAGACAAGTATTACGTTTGGTTTACATATTATAGTAAATTTTGGCAACAAGTAAACAATGCAACTAAGCAAATTAATGGAGGGTAAATAAGTATTGTTCTGTATTGTTTCTCTAGGTCTATGAGGCTGCTGTATTTAAGAGCTCATTTAATTATTATAGTATTTTTCACTGGATAACAGCTGGTACTGGACACACATACTGCAGCTGTAGCTGTAAACACTTTAATTTACAAAAAGGTACCATTTGTGCCTATTAAGTGGTCTGAGAATTACAGCTAACAAATTTTTCACACTAATTCAAAAAGAAAAAAGAAATAACAAATGTACAAGGCTGACAAAAACAACAGCAAAGTATAAAAATGTTGAGGAATGTTCCTATTTTTCACTACCTAGCACTCACTTTTTTCAGCCAAAAGGAATTTACATATCGTTAATCCTGCAAGGATTAACTATTTTAATAACTAAGTTTCGCAAAATTATGTACACCTAAGTCTAAAAAAAAGCTACTTTTCTGATCAAAAAGTTTTATGTGGGGTATTTTTTTCATTAAACAGAGTTTCATATGAAGGCATTTTTAATCTGCTTGAGTTGAAACATGAGTGTTTTCCTTACTATGGCTCGAAAATGTGAAGGTAAGAATATTAAAATATCCCCATTGGGATTAAATGCATTCAAGCAAAAGGTAGTTTGAAAAGTTTTGTCTAGGTATTTAGAAGTTTGGGACAGTCTCTCTGTGAAGCAGAAAAGCTGGAATGCCTGCTGTAGCCTGACAAAGTGTTTGATGAAGCACAAAGGCAGACTAAGTCCCAGATGGATTATTACTGCCTTATATATGCAAAAATGTAAAGTTTTAATGTCTCCTCTCCATCTGCTACTTCTCTAACTCATATGCTGTAGTCAGCAGCCACATCCCCTGACCAGATGAAATAAAATATATAGTCAAAAAGTTCAAAAAGGTTTTGCAGCAACAAGAAATTAGACTTGCTTGACTGCAAGTTTCTGTCTCCAACCATGGAAACTATTAGCAATTTCCTAAGTTAAGAGTTTTGAAGCCTTATTGTACTCGCTGCACTCCCAGACCTACAGTTCGTGAGTGTGGTCACAGCTACAGTATCTCAATGTAACCTGTCTTACATAAACCCTTTCTCTGTTTTATCTCACTTCCTCAGTACCAAAATAGAGCAAGTAGACTGCAGCCACGTGCAGATTTCTCACAAAGAGAATACACATTATTTAGTGCCTTCACTCATTTGCAGAGAATTCATTAATCATAGAATTATAAAATACCAGGTCAGATAAGGAGAAATAGGAAACTCCCCCCTGAGTTAAGGGACACAGTCAGGAAGCCAAGTCTATGGATTTCAAAGTCCTGAAGACTCTTCAGCCCCTATATAGCTCTACCCTCCAAACTGAAAAATAATTCCTTTTCCACTGCGTCATAAAATATATTAGAGCCAGAAAGGTGGAAAACATGTACATGCATGTAAGTCTGAAATATCATAAGATTAGCTTACTTTCCCTGCCAGTCTCATGCTGTTTATTTTAGAAAAGTAATTTAGAAGTGATACCACTCTTTCTCTCCCCCCTCTTCCTAATTTTAAAGGGACTGAAATGAAAAAAAAAAAAACCAAAACAAAACTGTGAAAATGCACTGTGTTCAAGGATAATGGGTGAATGAATTCCACTTTGTTATATTGGCAAGCACTGCAGTCAGTGATTACACTTCTATCAATACAACTGGATCAATAAATTGTTGGTTTAGCATATAGTCTCTGCTTCAGAAGTGCAAGTGGTCTTCTTTAGGAAGAACCTCATCACAGTGTACAGTGGTGCAGATTCAAAAAGCGTGAATACTACAGCAAAAATTCGTAGGCTGACAGACCTGAGGGGCTCAAGGGGCAATCTGATTATATATTCAGATCACTTCCCACAGTTACCCCTGAACTGAGATCAGTAACTTGCATTTCAGCTACAGTCTGTCTTCCAGAGTAGAATCCAATTTTTATCTGAAAAGAAGGAAAATGTAATAATTCCTTTCAAAAAAGGAGAATGTGGTTGATGAACCATAATAATTTGAAGATTCTTGATCAGTAATGTATTACTAACCAACAGTGGGTCAGTGACCTGTATGAAATACAATAATAATCTCAAGACACATTCACAAATTCTAGCTTAACTCCTACTAACTGGCATCTCTGTTGGCACTTTCAGAAGAAATTATGAGAACTGAAAATGAGCAACTCTGTCATTCCTGCAAGGGAGTCTTTTCAGCTTAAAGTTGAAGGTGTTTTGGAAGACATATATAAAAATGTGCAGTACTAATGGCTCTGCAGTATCTGTTCTCTTGAGAAATACAGAACTTGTGTTTCCAGAATTTTGGAGAAAGAATTCTGTGAGTCTTCTAGTTATTTCTACTACTTAGTGGGAATAATCCAGAAAGAATAGAATAAACTAATTAATTAAGATAACGTACAGGCACAACTTTGTTGTGTTTGTTGTGTTGTGTTTGTTTTTTGTACCTCCATGGCTGGACATTAGAAATGGTAAAATAGTTTTTATTTCTTCATATCTTCACGTAGATGCAGTGTATTCAAAACAAGTTCTTCACCTACTGTTCGCATTTCTTTAGGGAATATTAAACAGGCATGCCAGTCTTTTTACCAATTGTTGTCAACTCCACTTAGCACTGTGTTATATCAGTATACATTAATTTGTGATTTTATTATCGCTGCAGGGCATATACACATCATTATGTTTCAGGGCAGTAGCTCATCATTATGGTTATTTTTCAAGAACGATGTGTTGATGTCTTTAATGGGCCAGTAATCCAGTAATGAAGGCTCTGTAATGGAATTCAGTACTGTTGTGAAATTATTCAGTATGTGATTTACAGAGCTGTAAAGCATCACAAGTAGAATAATATGTTAGTACATATTTTTGCAGCTTTTTAGGGTGTGTGTTTGTTTAGAAATGCTGGTTTTCACATGTGGTAATTCTCTGAGCTATTGGGGACCTTTTTGATAATAAAGTAATCTCTGTTATTATTTACTAGTTGTCTGCAGCCAGATTTTTAGAAAGTTTCCTTATTTTAGGTAGTAGTAATGAAGCTAGAAAAATGCTAGGAAGAAAATACTAATTTCCATAATGAAAATAATTTGTTCTATTTTGCAAAATAACTCATGAAATGGACATTCCTTGTATCTTTATGCAAGTGAGAACACATAATGGAAGGATAAAAGATAAGTAGACTTTTTATTACTTTAAATGTTTGGTAAATGCTTAGACATCAAGTGAGTATAAAACATAACAATAAGTGATTTCAGTTATACTTTCCTCATTTGCATAGATACTTGTTTCTGAGTCTATAAATTAAATATTTCACTTAAATATAAAAAATTTTCTCACTGTAGAATAAATTGTACAAGATTATTATATAAGTAGGTACACACGTGTACATTTACATAGCTTACATGCATGCATATATTTTGATATAACTCTCTTATGGCAACTATGTGCTCCTGAGAATCTTCTGAAGCAGGAGGAAAGAAGTCTCTAGAGTGGATGATTTTTTGTTAAGAAATCATTGGCATTACAAACTTGAAACAAAATAAAGTAAATCTACTTGAGATCAGTAAGTCTAAAAAAAATACAACTATTTTTGAGATAATCTGTGGTGCTACACAAAGATGAATGCAGCAGGAATAGAAGATAACAGCTTGGACTAGTTAAGTACATAGAGAATGTTTTTCCAATGAGCTGTCTAAAGAATTGCTGCTGACAAGGAAATGGAAAGGCAGTTATCACAGTGTCTTTGCTGCCTTTACACACAGCTCTCATTACTTTCTTTACACTCAGCTGCACAATATTGCAGACAATCACAGGCTGATCACACTGTGTAGTATTTCTCATATTCATGTCCCTTCTCTGACTTAGAAAATATTTTCTTGATGCTAACCTTAATCTGTGAGTATAAATACAAACCAATACTTTCTTTTGAAATCAGCCAGGGCTAGATGTTGTGTAAGTTGTCATAACTAATGAGGTCTTCTTGTTCATATACAATGATAATATCCAGTAACTCCCTGGCAATACTATGCAGGTATTTTGCTCTAATTTTTGCATAAACAAAGCTGAGAAAACCTGAAATAATCTACTGCCCAGATATGAGCTTAAAGTTTTTTTAAAGATTCATTCACTGTTTTGTAACTTTCTTTGTTCAGCAAAGAAATGTCCTCTTGTTATTTAGATGCTACAAGTTTGATGCATCATCTGTAATCTGATTTAACCAAGAATTCAGCAGCTTTTTTAAAGTACTACGTGATACAGGTTTGTTCTGCCTTCAAAACCTTGATTTAACATTTTGGGAAGCTGACATAAAACCTGAATACAAGATGATAGCAAGTGATGGTTAGGATATTATCTTAGAGCACTAAATTAAAGTAATTCCAGAATCAATCTGATAACTTGCGAAACAATTTCAGGTTACAAACTACTGGCTTGGTAGAACTGGAAAGAACTCGTGTGTATTGATCTGAAAGAACAATACAAAAATAATCACAGAATTATTCATTTGAATAAAGGCTGCACAACTGATCTTTTCATGACCCTTTTTAATTTTCAGTGCAACAAAATTGTTTAAAATTTGACAGTCCCCAGCCACCAGGATGCTAGTCAGAAATTATTTGGTGATTTCATGGCTACCTCTTCATAGTTTTTCTTCACATACTTCAAAGAGAATGACATCAGTGAGGTAAAACCTGCCACATTAAATCTTGAATCAGCAATGTTGGAATTTGCTTTGTTTTATGATTTGTTTACAAACGAGACAGTGTAAATTGTAACAACCTGCTAATGGAAAAAAGATAGTATCAATCAAATTTTGGCATATCAGATTGTTTACATGCTGCAGTTGGAACGTATGTGAAGGGATTTTCTTTTTTAATGTTCCTGTTACTTCCTAGAGCACAGGATATGCTAGGCAATATGCATATCATACCAAACCAAATACTGACTGCAAATGACTACAAGGCTGGAGGAAGGACATCTGCAAAGTTTTGGGTCAGTTTTGGGGTTTAGTTTGTTTGTTTGTTTGTTTTTCCCAGACAGAACTGAAATAGACTGAAAAGAGAAAAGCTGCACATAGAGGACATAGTTGACTACCTATAACCAATGACAAGGGAAAAAGTAATTTAAAAAGACTGACTGAAGATATGATTAGGTCACTATTATCAACATTTAGGATAAATAACATAAAAACTACATGCATTCAGAAAAAGGATGTTGATTGTGAGGAATGCTGTAGGTATACCATATAGCATTGATTTTTTAAAAGGAAACAAATACAAGATAACAAACAAAGAACATTCAAAATGTTCCAGAAACTGGAGCATGAAAGACCGAGAAAGACAGCAAATGAACTCCTGTGTGAATGAACACTGTAGAAGAGGAAGTGGAACAATCTTCAGGTCTTTAGCAAGATGGGTTATCTTACTGCTTTTTCTTCACGTGCATCAGGTAGAAATGTCTCTGATGAAGCAAAGCCTGCATCTCTAACTCCCAAATCTAATCTACTCTCTCTAACTCCATCTTTGTACAAGGCAAACATAGCCAGTCTGTTCAGATTCTAGTAGAAGGCACATGTTCTGAAATTAATTCAAAAGATAACCAGCCTGAGACACTTAGAAAACTCTGGGGTGGGCACACTGTAGGGTATCTTCAGCATTTATCTTTGACTAAACAAGATTTTAACTCCTAGTACTACTATATTCTGAATTATTCTTGATTTTAAGTGGCTTATCTGTAAAATAGTTTTATTTCTTCTTTTTTTCTTGCTATTTTAAGTGAACTTGCCATTGACTTGTGATTTCATTGATTGAACAAAATAAACAATGTTTACAGGAAATTATGAACAATCAATGGCCAGAAGAAAAACTTCATAATAAACATAAATTTCTATAGCAAAAGGCCAGATAAAAAAAAGATTGAGTTACTATTTGTTTAATCTATAATTCCTTTTGATGAAGTATCATAGCAGAATGCTCTCACTTGATCACTTGGAACCTGTAAGGAAATTATATAAGTGATTCAAAGAGACCAGATACTAATCTCTCTTGTTCAGCCTATCAGAGCAGAAAGTCATCCTAAAAATGTTCGATGTGTAGGGTTCATGTGACACTGAAAGAAAGGAAATTTGTATTTTATGTTCACAGAATAATTCTCTGGACATCTGTGTGAATATTTTGAAATTCAATTTAAATTTTTATTTCTGAAAATTTAATTTCTCCATATGCATGATCTTACAGAAAAGTGATGTGTAATGGATACTGGATGAGGAATGGGAATAAATCTTTTCTTGTCTTCAAGTGCTGTGCCACTTTTGTACTAAATTTACAGTCTGAGTCAAAAACACTTACATCCAAAAATCTCTCAGTGAGTAAATAGCCAGTCAGCTAATAAAGGCGCTCCTGAAATCTCCAAACTGCCTACTAGTAGGATTGCACATCCCCGGGTTTTTTGAACGGCCAAAAAGAGGGGCTTGGATAGACTGAGAAACAGCTCAGCAAGTAGTGCTGTTGAAGAATTGCAGTTAAGGATCACACCAAATTCTCAACATCCTAGAATCTTCATTAGGATGTTACACCACCATCCTGGAGCTGTTATTAGGTTGTAATATCAGTTGGTTAGTTAATTTTTATCCTCTCCCCATCATCAGTGTTGAATTCTACGGCAAGACTGCAAGCCCTTAGCAGACTTCAGCTGCATTTTCAACTTTTTCTTCTCTTTGTCAACTATTTCAGCTATCACATTAAGGTGTTCAGCAGCATGATTCATATTATTCCTGGGTTAGGTGCCACTTGAAGCTTTCCTTCCCCTTCTGACTGATGGTGTATTTCCTTCTATTCTCACCTTCACAGGAAGAGCAGTGATGGTTCTAGGTGGCAAGTGAGCTTCATAACTGCCTGTTCTTTCTAAGAGACACAGCAAAACTTTAATCTGCTTCATTGCCTATTTGAGCATTGGAGAAAAACACTCCTGCCAAAAGCACATCTCAATGTGCTCTCTAAAACACCGAAAAAGCCCCTTGATTAAAATAGGTAGAAAGTACTTCCAACCTTGAAATAATCATAAATAGTGCTGGTGTGCAACTTAGTTTGGCTCTGTATGGTGCAAAAGCCTCAGATGTAAGTACCCGTACAGTGTAGTGCAGGGGGAGGCTGTTGGAAAGAGCAGTCTCGTTCAGATGCAGCTCACGCTGTGTTGTGTAAGAATGCATCAGTCTTTATGACTTCCAGGGGTAGTAAATTTTCATCCTGCTGACAACAAGAGTAATTGCTGTGTGCAGAATAAAACTGCCTGTTTAAAAGTTTAAGTTCTATTTTTATGAGCTCTGCTTCCTTATTTCTTAGTTTAACTTATCAAAGATCATCGTTACTGTTATTACTACTTGTAATAGCTACATTTGTGGAGAAAGCACATAAAATTTTGCAAATTAAAATGTCACTATTGAGGACAGAGGAGTAATATTATTTCCTTTATGTTCAAAGTTATATATTCCATATTATCCTTTGTATTGATTGCTGATGATTTAAAAATCTTTTGGCATTTTGGAGGTGTTTATATTGAAATTTCTGAAAAGAGGTCCAGAGTTCTCTTGTTAAAAGATGTTATACTAACTCTCCACTTCAGTAAAAGGTATACAAATGAAATTAATGTCTTCAGTAATAAACAAAGTCTCTACAGATAAGAGACTAAGATGATCTTGTCTCAGCTGTGACTGCTTGCACTAAAATTGTGGTTGAAAAATCATTTGATAATATGAGTGAGAAAAAGATTTAAAAGTGAGAAAATATTAATATACTCTAGGTGATGTCCCACAGGAAAAAAAATTAGTGTGAGGCTGTGTTCCATAAGCAGTGGCTCAAACAGAGTTGACAGAAGCCTTTTTTCTCTTTTAGAACCACTGAAAATCACATATACTTGCCCAGTTGTTTTTTTTCACATCAAAGCATAAATCAAACTGTCTGTGTCAGCTCAGACTTGAATTTCATAACCCACTTTAAGTCTTCATTTTAAAACTCTGTTTTCCATGGCCAAGAAAAGAATAATCAGTTGTGGTAGGTGATGCGACACAATATTACTGTGCTACCCAACAGCTCCAATATGCTCATAAACATATTTTTTTTAAAAAAAGTCTATCAGGATAAATACTGTGCCAGAAATTAATAATTCATGAAAATCTATCAAATTCAGTTAGATGGATTCCTGATATTAGTAGTAAAGGAGCGTTCTTGCTGTTTACATAACGAATATGATAGCTTCCCATGAAAAAAGGTTTCATCCATCACAAGCATATTAAGTAAGAATATCAGTGGAATTGTTAATATCTCTCAAATTGTAAAAATGCTAATGATAGGATGCTGTGCCTTTTTCACATGGAATAACAACTATTTGCAGTGAGTCTTTCAAATCTGTGTCACAAAATCACTTGAAATTCCAATTTTTTGGACTTGAAGTTGAGCTGAGTATATTGGAATTTACACTTTTTTTTTGCCCTCAAACATTTTCATGAAAAATTACAGCTCTCAAATAAATGTTCTGGAAAATGTTTATTTTCAATAAATCATGTGTCTTTTTACAAGAATCCAGCTGAAAATAACAGTACTTTATTTATTTAGAAAATGATCCGATTTATTTGGGGTATATAAGTGCATCCTTTTGAGCTTTCAAAGCTCAGAAATGCTTCATCTGATTTATTTCTCTCTAGCATAAGTACTCTCCCTGTCTTTCATATTTCCCAGAGGCTTATTCCTCTCTCAACAATCCATGTGATACTTCCAACTTTGAAAGAAGTAGAACTGTGGTCAGTTCTTTCACATATTGTCAGGCTTCATTCTTCTGGTTTTAGCAATGCCTTTGGCACCCTCTGTCCCAATAAAAATCTATTGTACTCCAGGCTCAGGGAGGTGTGTGTCTCCATCTCTTTTTCAGAGAGTTCTTTTCACAACTGAACAGGTTATTTTCTGCCCACTGTTGCTTGATATTGGTCAAATGTGCCTTTCTGTTAGCAATTAATCTTTGTAATTTGTAAAAGAAAAAAAAAAGTCATGCACAGCACCTATTTGAACACTGCAAACATTTATTTTTATTTCTGATAAAAATTATTGTGCTGTTTTTATATTCCTTCCATCTAGTTATGAGTATGCAGAAACCTATAGTAATCCAATCCTGCTTTTCTGCATCATTCACATTTTTGTTTCTACATAGAGAAGGGTACATATCTTGAGTGAAACATGGGTCATTTTCAAAAGTCCCTCCCTCTCTATGTTTGGGTTTTCACAGATTTATAGAATCATAGAATGGTTTGGGTTGGGAGGGACCTTAAAGATCATGAAGTTCCAACCTCCCTGCATGGGCAGGGACACCTCCCACTAGATCAGGTTGCTTAAAGCTCCATTCTACCTGGCCTTGACCACTTTCATATGTGCACTTTGTATGCAACATGCAGAGTATTGTGGGAATCATGATGGTTTTTTTTCTTTAGTCACTTGTCTTACTCCAGAAAGAAGGAGATTTTGTGTATTATATAAGCAATACATGTTTACACTGCTATCCCAGAAAACTCACATGTGAGTCCACATTTCTCCACATTTCTCACTGGAGAAATCCAATGATCTGTGATCTTCTGTCCTGCTATTGCTGATAACATCAGTTATTATTTTGTCTTGTCCTTTCCTCCATGTCTCTGTCAGATAGATTGCCATAACATATCTGGAAAGGGCACACGTGAAACACATGACATGACTCATTCCATCAAAGGCCAAAATGAGATGGAGCTGTCTGTGACCCTACAAGAACAGGTCACCCACTATAATTGAAGCAGTTGCTACTGAGAAAAGAAGACAGCCAACAGATGCTGAAGAAAACAGAAATTTGTGTGGAGGTAATCCAAAGTCTGTGACTGTCTCACCCATGCAATGTGTTGGTGTAAGAGCAAAGACAATCGCCAAGTGGGGAAGCTTAAATATATTTCTGTGAGATTACCACACAATCCTGGGAGCACATGCGAGGGAAATCAGTTTATCTGCTTTCCCTCAGCAGCTGTACACAGCAGCTGTTCTAAGCAGTAAAGCCATCCTTCTTCACATAAACTTCCTCAGAGATTTTGAAGCTCAAAGCAAAGCATATAATTTCCAATTACCACATTTATAGTTAGGTGACTGTGTACAGATTCTTACTCCTTCATAAATCCATAGAAGTTCAACTTTTTCCCAGTCCTATTCCTACTCTTCCTTGCTTCAATATTTCTGTATTGACAATGGACTTTCTGGAAAGTTATTCTTCCAGTGTTAAGCTCCTGATTAGTACACACAGATTTCTAGCAAAATGCCTCTTTCATCACCTGTTTCATCTTCCCTATTAGCAGTCAGGATGAACAGATTATTCTTCAGAGCAGCAAGCACCACTACTACCCGAGTCTCCTCTTCAAACTAAGGTAAACTGGATAAAACAGGTCAGCAAGAAAAAAATCAATATTGCCTCGTCCAACAACATCACACACTGCTGTTCGAATGGGGTGGTCTGGTTGGCATGCTTATCATGAACTAGGAAAGTAAGCAAAACTACCCAGCTGAGTCAGGAATCTCTGTCTTTTTTTGTGTGTCAGAGATTACTGCTTTACATCTCATCCTCCTCTAGGATAACTGGAATAAACCAGAAGTTTTAACGTTCCATTTCCAAAAAATAAAAATTTGTATCTAATTGACAGTTTGCACAAACACCCCTGATCCCAAACTGAGCTCAAATGCTGATAAGGAAAATGTGGATACTCTGCTTCATGGGCAGTTCACTCAAAGAATAATAGAAGGAACTAACTAGTCATAGGCCACTAAGCATATAAATGCTTGGTTCACATGGAATCAGAGCAATACATAGATAGCAAAACCCCCACATGTTTCTCCAAGAGATAATTATCCACTATATCATCATATTAGAGATTTCAGTGCTATGTCTGCATTTTAATACATCTCAGTAAAAAGTTAGGAAGTTAGGAATGAAGCTGAGAGCTTGAGATCTCCTCTTCAGATTCTGTGTATTTCTTGAATTCCTGGGTAACCATGTCAGAAAAAACTTGAGTTCTCAAACATTTTGAACTTGCCAGCTACATCATTTAATATTCTCCTTCACATCACTCATGTATCTCTTTCATAAGAACACTTTAAATGCCATAAAAATATTAGTAGTCCCTGATTCCTTTTAGAATCCCATAGGGAACGTCTCACGACCATGACAAGAAGACTGCTGGTAATTACCAACCAAACCAGAACTAAACTGAAGCTTCAGTCATCCTTACGTTGTTGTCTCAATTCCATCTCTTAGGGTAAAAGCAACATTGCTGGGATAACTTCACCTAACAAAAAATTTACTAAAACTTTATGAAGGAAAAGTAACTGTGAGTGTTTAAAATTCCTCAATAAACTTGGAGTAATTGCATAATATTTTGGTGTTAACCATACCATTAACGTCAGCAATACTCAGTACTGAAGATTTGCTACTCAGAGTGTTTTAGAATAACATGAACATTTGTGAACAATGCTGAGTGTAATAAAAATTGCAAAATTCTTGTAAAACATCAAATTTCAAGGAAATTCTGAGGGGAAAAAAATAGGTCTACATTAGTACAATCAAATCTGACTTTGACAGTCTAATAGATGTTTTGATGTGAGGCCTAAATCTGTTCCTACTGGAAGGAACTGAAGCATTATTATCCTCAGAGGTCCAAAACATGTTTAGGACCTTGATCTTCCATTTGCTTCATAAATCTTCTCATTTTATGATGTAGGATAGTGTTTTCTAAATCATACTCCTAAATGTTTGGTAGGAGAGATGCTGCAGGATGAATTCCAAGATCAACTTTGAAAATGAGAAAAAAAAGCCTTTACTGATAGGCTTTAAAATGATAGAAGATATAAAAGACAGGTGCAACAGATAGTGGAAGGGGTGGCTGAAGAATGACCATGTAGGGTCAGCACACGGTTTCTCCAGACAAGCATCTTTTTTTCTAGTCACACCAACAATGCAAACGTTGTATTATCATAACTGATAATCAATTATTCTCATAGGGAATAATATTATCCATGCTATTTCCATTTCCCTTCCAATCTTCACTTTAGGAAATTTCCGTTCCAGAGGCTGCATATAAGACTTTTGCTTTTATAGTTGCCAGTGGATCTACCCTACATAAACTTTACAAATCTATTTCCGAACTTGTAGTTTTGCTTTTTGCAGTTCCTCTGACAATCAGATTCCCAGTTTAATTATGTTGTTAGAAAAAGTACTTCTTTTTGTTTATTTTACTGACTGCTTAAAGACAGGTGCAACAGATAGTGGAAGGGGTGGCTGAAGAATGACCATGTAGGGTCAGCACACGGTTTCTCCAGACAAGCATCTTTTTTTCTAGTCACACCAACAATGCAAACGTTGTATTATCATAACTGATAATCAATTATTCTCATAGGGAATAATATTATCCATGCTATTTCCATTTCCCTTCCAATCTTCACTTTAGGAAATTTCCGTTCCAGAGGCTGCATATAAGACTTTTGCTTTTATAGTTGCCAGTGGATCTACCCTACATAAACTTTACAAATCTATTTCCGAACTTGTAGTTTTGCTTTTTGCAGTTCCTCTGACAATCAGATTCCCAGTTTAATTATGTTGTTAGAAAAAGTACTTCTTTTTGTTTATTTTAAGCTGACTGCTTATTATTTCCTTCAATAAAAATACGTGTTTTCTGTTTCAAGTATAAACACAATATCAGATACATAAATAAATCAATTGAAGATGCACCTCAGTCTTCAGTCTTGTCAGCATGGTCCTCTCTATATTCATGCAATTATATGAATTAGTCCACTAATGGAAAAGTTGCAAGTGAAATTTTCTTTCTGTAATGCCTGATACATGTAGGCAAAAGGATTTTAAAAATTCTTTCATTTTAATAGAAAAAAAAAAATGCTTTAACATTTTAGTAACCATGGGATATGACATACTTTTCCTAGTGCTTTGAAGTGTTCAATTGCCTTCTAAATGAAGGAACTGCACATTTGAATCTGTGCTTTGGTGTACATTCTGTGAATGTACCAACACATTCTCCTCACTTCTTGGGGCAATGTAATCCCTGGGGTGGTCAGAAGTGAACTTTCAGGCTGTGTTGCTAGTGAAATTTACAGGGGAAGCTGTTTAAGCTATAAAGAGATGTCAGAGAGAAAAAGATAAAAAATATAAAGTAAAAATGCATTTGTCAGCTCTGGTTAATCTACGTATTTTTGTTATAATGTCTGCTACGGAATGAGATGTCATTACTAAGTTGTGTATTGCTCAAACATAACCATCCGTTACAGTAAAGCAGGAATAGCACATTCCATTAATCAGAGATACAAGGTTAAATAAAGATATAAGCATATGGGGAAAGCAAGGCTTCAAGTGTACATCACCTTGATATATTAAACAAATGCCTTAGAAGGGGTCACAGGCCTGAGAGAATAATAGTGGCAATATTAAACAGAGCTGCATTAGCCATGCTTAACTCAGTAATACTCATTTATAATGCTGTAAAGAAACTGATTATTTGAATTGTCTGTCATAAAGTAACATATGATACATAACATTTGAAATCAGAGTGAATTTACTCAAAAAAATGAAGGTTTAAATTGGCTCAATCAATTTTTTTAATAAATATTCCTTTCAATTTTATTATTTTTTTTCACCTTACTAAGCTGTCCCTTCTATGTTGCAGAGCTGAATGCATGTATAATCCCTGGTCAATTCATTCTTATGTCAGTGGCCATTCCAGCAGTCTGTGTTTTAATAAATAAAGAACCCAATGTGAGCCAGGATAATTTTGTGGAATGTTATACTATGGATGCCTGATTTCTATATATCAAGAACAGTTGTTGGAACAACAACTGTTCCCACTTTGCTCCATTCTGGTTTGCTCCAAAACCAGCTTGCAGTGTAAAGGATCAGAAATTTAGTCACTGATGCTCAACTATATTTCTTGTTTGCAGGCCAGGTTCGAACTGGTGACTAAGTTTGGACATGGGATGAAATTTTTCCTTAATAATATGAAGCATTCCTCCTGCATGGAGATAGTTCACCTCCTGGTTCAATTTGAACACTTTATCATCAAATTACCTTTTGTCACAGGTATCTGCCATTACTCCTTGAGATACTTTCATTGATGAACTTCCTACCCAAGTGTCCTAAAAACCGGACATTGTTGCTTGCAGGTTTTTTTCTATCAGCTGTAATCAGAGCTAATTACAGGCAGTACCTACCTTGTATTGATTTATCCCAATAATTTAATTTTAGTCAAAAGAATTACTGAAATATGTTTTCCTCACAATATTTACATCTTACAGCCTTACAGCTGTATCTGGGACACAACAGTTTTGTGTTTACAAGGGCAACAATTCTGACATCAAAGTAAATTATCTTAAATGCTGTGCAATGTCCTTTCTGATTCTACTTTTCACACACCTGAAATCCTCAGCAGATATCGGTGGTGCAATGTTCTTTTTTTTTTTTCTGTGACCTTACTTTTCACTTGATCACCTAGAACTGTCTATATCCACATCTATTCTCCTACTTCAGATTACACAAATTTTAATTAATTCCCATTATATTACATATCCTAATACTCTTACTCTTATTGTTATGTGCACTCTGTCTCTCAATCACCTGCTGGTGTGCAGCCTTACAAAAACTACAGGCTAGGAGTTAATTGTGAATCTGAAGGTTAGAAAGTAATTATCATGAGTCATACTTTGAGACTCATAAACCACTGAATCCATCATGTTGGAATAATTTCTGACCATCAGCCAAAATCTATATGTTTACGTGTCTTCCCACTTCACGTTATTTTATGACTGTCTGTGAAGACTATACCCAGTAGAGTTGGATTCACGCTAACCAGCCTTAATCCTCATACCCTTCAAGGTAAATGGAATTAATAATTTTTCTATGCTATAACCATTTAATAGGCTAATGAGGAACCTTTTTGGAATGATGTAATTTATTTCCTATGTAATTTACTAATTAATTGTGAATTGTCTGTGAACACATGCTGAAAACAAACATTGTTTCAGGGGAAAGCAGGAACCAAAAATTAGTTGTTTCTGTCATTACTGCTGAGCACACGCTGTCACAAAGGAAGGCCACCTGCCTACCAGCTCTGCAGCTTGAGCCAGTGATTCTTTTTTCTTTTGACCTGACTCGTATGTGAGGACACCACACCTAAGCTGGGTGAGAACTGGTGGTCTTTGGAAGGAAGGAGGCTATAAGGATGGGCAAATGCACTACCACCTTAAACTACAGGAAACAAATTTCCTTAGATGTGAAGTTAACAGTGGCATTCAAGCTCACCTCCTAGACACTTCTAAATGTTTTATTAAGATATGTACTGTTTAACATTTTTACCTCCAAAGGAATTCTAAAGAGTAATAAGTATAATATTTTCAGGAATAAAATATTTTGTTTCTGATATTATGTATTACAGGTCTCTTTAACTTTTTAGTAGTTGTATCTCAAGTGTTCGGTATGGACAGGCAGGAGACCACTGTGGACATGGTATCTATACAGAGAGCTGGAAAACACTTAAGGCATTTCCGTCTATTTTAAAGCACTTTATCCAACATGCTTTCTGACAAGGCTACAGAAAAACTCCAATATTTCAATATTAATAGATTTGCTTTAAATGTTTCTGACTTGGCCAATTGTATAATTGCATAATCCAAATTATTAGTGGTGCTATGCTACTCAGGTAAAAAATGGCATGGGATGGTGCAGCCAGTAGAAAAGGGTAAGTGGAATAACTTCTTTTCAACAAAAACAACTGAGTGTAACTTTGCAAATTACAGATGCCTTTAATTTCTTATGTGTTACATGAAAACTGCATATTTATTGGATTTAGGGGATTAACTGTTTCACAATTTGTATGTATATTTACTCTCTACCTAAAGAATTAGAAATTTCATTGTTAGTCCATTTTTTAAATCTTGTCCTGAAGTTGTATTTTCAATTTTTCCACTGTACCCAATGCCTGCAGACTGGATAAGGCAATGCTTTCATTCTTCATTTCAATCTGCCTAGGCTCTTAACCCTCAGACAGAGTTGGGAAAATACCCTAAAGTGAAAGGATTACTTAGCTGGTTGATTTTAGTCTGCTGCAATTGAAAATAATCAAACTTCAGTAGGCATATTAAAAAAACTTTTAGCTGTTTTTACAATGTCTTTTAAATATTCCATTCCCTGATTAATTTGGAAACATTTAATGGTAATTGCAATTGCTATGAATTTGTTTTCAAAAAAGCAGTAAACAAATAACTTCACAAAAGTTAGAGATGTGAAGGGCTCTCTTGGAGAGGAAAACATGTAAAGTTGTTTTAGAATAAGACTATGGGAGAGCTCTAAGAATGAAAAAACTCTCTGATGTCTAATTCTGTCTTTGCCTCAGGAAGAGAATCTGCCTCTTATTTTCTTTAGAGGAAAATGTAGCAGCATTTTGATTAGACTATATTTTTAATATGCTACAATTGACAGTGTTATTTGACATGGAGAAAAATGTGTCTGGAAAATTTAAGATTATGAATGTGTAAGAACTCCTGTGTATTTTCTTTGTCCTTTAAATAGTCATCACCTAGCAAGACTTGTTTTCTGTAACAGTGTGTTGTTATTTGTTATGATGGAAAATACTTCTCTAGGAAAGTAGATTCTATATCTGTCATAAGCCCTTAATGAAGGGTACAAGTTTTTTGACATTTTAATTTCAATTGCAGTTTGTGATGAGTTTGTGTATAACTCTTACCAAAAAAAATCATAGAATTGTGAAAAAAAAAAAAAAAAAAGGAAATAATGTACAGGAATAATTTCGAAGTTTCTCATAGATTATCTCATCTTCTTGTGGCTTTATTATTTCTCAGAGAAAGCCACATTGGACTCTTCTGTAATATTTGCTTTGTTGCACTGAACACTGAGAGATGGACTTCCTAATATGCTAAGTCCATACAGGGGAAAAAGGAAATCCTATCTAGGCTCATATGTTTTCTTCAGTCTATATGAAAACATAGGGGACTGGTATTGATAGTCTTCTCATATTTTACTTTACTTTTGACTTATACTCTAAAAATAAGACTCTATTCTCCATACAAAATTAAATTACATTGTACCCCTATAAATCCACCTTCCAAAAATATATCAATGTTGCTTTATTTATTTAATATGCTGAAAGTTGCAGGAATGTATACAAAGAAGTCTTATATTGAACATTACCTTTTTCAATACCTAGCAACAGCTTAATGAACAGGAAGTACCAGTAAATCTTCTGCAAATAGGTAATTTGAGTGAAGCAAAGGGAGAAGGATCTTTCTAGTGGGTATAACCTGGCTTAAGTAACATTATTAGTGTTAAATAAGTTCAGCAATATAATGTGATCTGACAGTTCTCAGTAAAATGCATTTTCCCAGCTGCGCTAAATTACTTCATTATAACTTTATCCTTAAGAATTTTGTGGAATAATTCAGTTGAAATAGATCAGTCCTTCCAAGGATGGACTAATGGAAAGCATAAGAAAGAAATAGAAGTGTTCTAGTATCCTAGCACTATGGACCAAGGAAAATTCATTACCTTTGTCACATTCTGTTTGTCAGAGCTATGAAAATCTTAAAATAATACACATAAATTGATCAAGTTCTAAATTTGTAAGAAATCAGTATGGGCATGAGTTGCAAAAACTTAGAATGGAACCTTTTCCAGATTTGTGTTCCTCTAACTAACAGCAAAAAAGATCATCAGCTGTCTCCTAGGTGTGACCTGCTTATCTCTCTTCCACATATACGGACCAGCTTCATATCTACACAGACTGAGAGTTGCTTTAACTTGAGTATCTGGACATGTATGCTTAAAATAAGCTTGTTTATCTACTCACAGATGCTTCCAGCCACAAAACGTTCTCTCCAAATCAAAGGTTTCTGACAAGGATTTTCTCGGGGAAATTTTTCAGCTGTTACACAGAGATCATAGGTCTCTGGGAAGGCAGAAAAGAAAATCCACACTGTTTAATTATTTCACCTCTACAGTATTATTCATCAGTCAGTTTTAAATTCTCTCTTAAATTTTATAGTAGCCAGATGGTATGGCAGAGTGCTAGGTGTCTGTGTTATATTTAACTTCTGAAATGGCTTGAAATTCAACTCCTTAGTTTCAGCATTTTTAAAGGAGATAAAACATTATATTACGACTAGATTTGGCCTGTCAGCATTTTAAAAAATTTTACTATATCTGAGATACAGAGAAAAGTTAACATGCAGGATATTTAGCCAGAATGTATTAATCTGACTACAGTGCCTGTGAAGCCTACCAAGGAGCAGGATAAGCAACATTATAGTAGGCACAGACATTTAAATCTGCTAGAGAAAATGTTGTATTACTTTTACTCTGTGTGATTTTAAAGATCCTGGCGCAATGGATCCAGATGCTATAAAATAGCACATATGATGAGAACATCATACAGATTACCCCTTCTGAAAATTTTCCCCTTGTAATTGACTATTGACTGAAAACAGGTTGTGTTTTGTTAAGGCACTTATGTTTTGTTAAGGCACTTATGTTACAGATAGTAACTCCTTCAAGATTTCAGAAAACACCAAAGCTCTTAATTTCCATGAATTTTGCTTTTAATGATCTGGTCCCAAGTCCAAGAAAAAAGGGGATTTTTTTTTTTCTTTCATGCAAACTTCCATATTTGATTACGAAAGGCAGTGTGAGACTGCTTCAGCTACTAGAGACAAAAGCCAAGGCAATGATACAGGTGCCCATTTGCAGAGAGTCTGGGATTCTTTCTGGTATTACAGCATCTACAAAGTTTGTTATTAAACTTCATGGCTCTTCCATCAGCAGGAAAACTCTCCTCTGAAAGATCAGTTCTGTCCATCCCATCCTGCTTTCCCACAGAGTCTGTCCCAAGTAAGATTATCTCAAAGCTCATTGCCAAAGTGCAAGGATATTCTAGAAAAAAATTCAAATACAATCTGAAAAATTCACTTTTCATCTATTATCATGGATAATGTTTTCAGCTAGTTTTGGATAATTGAAGCCATGTTAGATTCAAAGAAATGCTTTTCTGAAATGGTTATCTTGAATCTACTCCACTCTGTCTGGAATTGTAAAGAACAGTAGATAAAATTGGTATACACTCTCACAGAAATCAGATGCATTTTAAAGATATAGCTGTTATATTCTGACATTTCTTTTTCCCAGAGGTTTTCATAACAGCTTTCAGATCCCTTGAATTATTTTTCTCTGTCAACATGTAGAAGATATTTTGTGCTCCTTCAGTAAATAAACTACAGGCACATCTGTACAATCTATCTCTGCCTTAAGTTTATTGCATATACAAAATTCAAAATCATTAAAGGTTAGATTCTGGTTTTCACCCTGAAATAAATTTGGGCAGAGTATTATATCTAGGGGGCACTAGCCTTGGTGACAGATCAAATTTGGAAAGTGAACAAATAATCTTCAAATTATTGTGAAGGAAAAAAGGTAGAGACTTGTAAGAGCTCTTATAACATGAGTTAAATTTTCAGTTTGCCTATATAACTGAGAAAGTGATGTGCTATTGTTCATTTTCATCTCTATGCCTTGTAGGAAACTGTCACATTTGTCTTTTGAGTAAACCTTAAAGCTGTGCTCATTGCCTATTCCCCAATACTGTCTGAGCAGAACTAGTATTTTCAATTACTACAGAATCAAACTCCTTAAGAGAAGAGAAGTTATGAAACAGTTTTTCAATGTGTTCTGCTCTCCAAAAGAAAAGTAACAAAGACAATCCTTTGCATCTTAAAAAAATACTGTCACGATGTATATTTTGACCAGGCTTGTGAAGAGTTACTGCCTTTCTTTCTGCCTGTATTATCTGAAGGTTCACTGCTGCTGGAACTTTAATTTACTATACCCACATTTTAACAGGTAAGACGGAGTAAATTACAGTGAACCTGGTATCAGGGTTTGTCTAAAAGCCAACAAGATTAGCACTTTTAACCTACTTGATTATCTCACACAGTCACTCGCTCACTCATCCTCTTCCCCTCTCTATTGCTCCCAGTTACCCATCCTGGGCACTACCAGCCAGGGCCCTGGGGGATCCCCTGGGGTATCGCCATCTTCATGCTTCTCCCTGACCTCTATGATCTGCACCCACTTCTCAGACCTTTCCTCCAACATGTTTTTCCAAGGCAACATCACACTTCCTCTTTTTAGGAACTGTTCTTTTGGCATCAGCTCCTCTCAGGTCAGTATGTAATTAGAAGAAGAAATTAAATGGAAAAGAAGGTGAAATGAATCTGAAAAAATTAGATAATCATATTACTGTCTTACATGCTTTTTATGAGACTGAATGTA
The DNA here is from genome assembly GCF_000747805.2 of Chaetura pelagica. Lineage (NCBI taxonomy): Eukaryota > Metazoa > Chordata > Aves > Apodiformes > Apodidae > Chaetura > Chaetura pelagica. The sequence goes on along the minus strand of NW_009954107.1, from coordinate 3,253,275 downwards.
TGAGTAAATGATTTAACATAAAATTCAAATTAATTTATAAATAGCTATGTTTCATCCATATCTCTTCCACAGTGTCTGAGAAAAGAGACCCAAGGCTCATTTGCCTAAGTGAAAGCAGACTGTTGATCATTGCCACTTGGTGTGGAGTGGATTGCTTCTTTGTTGTATTTTTAGGTGCTTAGGGCAAGGTTTGGATGATATGAGTCAATCTCCAGAGTATTTGAACTCCCTGTGGTGTACAGTTAGCCAGGGCTGTCCTGCAGTCCATCTCAAACAAAGCAGGAGTATTTATTTGTTTCCTTTTTTTTCCATATTACAAGTTATTGTAATTTTGTACAATACAAAATTTGTATTTTGTATTTTGACAAAAAGAGTAGGAAAACATACTGGAGAATTTCACTTAAGTACAAGGTTGCAGCATGTGTTTCAGGAGCGGGGGACATTCACCACCAGCAGTGTGTCTGCACTGTCGTCATCAGATGTGACTCATAGTGACATCTGGGGAACCATAGATCCCATCCCAGTTGTTTTTGGCAATTCTTTACCCTGAGACATTCAGGTGATCAGAATAATTCCTGTTCAGTGAGCAAATGGTGTAAATCTGTCTCACATTCTCCCATGTTAGGAAATTATGTTATCTGCTAAAACACGGCTGCAAGGTAGCTTTAGTTTCTCCACTGAATTCTCATTTAAATCAGGACTGAAATTTGCTAGAACAGTTGTTCTAAATGTGTGTATTTGTTAATTGTCTGAAGGTGTTCGGTCTCATTTCTTTAAATAAACTATTATTCTGAATAATACCTAGCAGTAGTTATGGGTTATCCTTTGCTATCAAATCTTGTAGTAATGGCAAATTTCTGAAGCCTCAAAATTAAATGGGAATAAGAAATTTAACTGATTAAAAAAGATCTTTTTTTGGCAGGGTTAAAGAGCATTTCTGAAAAGCTTTGGTTAACTGATGTCACAAGGTTATTAATAGATTATTAGTAAATGAGTTTAGGACAGTTTTATACTAATATAGCCTAGAATAAAACATTTTAAAAACCCCGCATAGTAGGATAAACCTTAATATTCCATTTAATTTAATTGCTGAGCACATAAAAAGACAAGACAGATGAAAAGCTGGTGAAAGGGACATTTTTTCCTATCAAAATGCAGCCCATTTTCTAATTTTCATCTCCATTTTTTATGTTCTGTGTTCTCAGAGAAAAAAACAAAAGCCAGGAGGTTACAATTGGTATTGCAGCACTATTTAATTGCTTTTTAAGACCTCTGGAATGCCCTTACTAATTACTCTGCTCCTTCAAAAATGTCTCTTGATAATTCTTTTGATACTTTACCTACAGCACAAATTTCCTTTCTACCTCTCTGGCATTGCCCCTTCACAAGGTTTTACATTATTGGCATCTTCTCTGTTGACCACCCATGCCTGAAACTCATGGCACTTTATAGGTTCAGGTATGGCAGAACGGGATGAGATCCCTGCAGACCTGTCTACCAACTATTTCTTTTATATTATATAGTTCATCAGTCTCCCTTGAATCGATCCTTATAGTATTCCCACCCCTATCCCAAAACCTTTCAAATTTAACCACTGTAAAGACTCTAAAATTTCCTCACCAACTTGGGTATGTGCTGCCAGTTAGTTTTTAGTGTGCCGGAGCTGCTCTGCTTGTGTCTGACCTACACTGTAAGGTGCTTAGGGTAAGCTCTGTTCCCTCTTGTTTGTACAATGCTAAAAACGCATTCAACACTCAGTAAATAATACAGTACATAATAAAACACTATCTGTTTTATCACCACAGCTCTAAGCTTGAACTTCAGGAGATGGGGGAGATGTAAATAGGTAGGTAGCTGTTTAGGAAGTTGCTAAATTCACAGCCTGAGGGTGGAATAAATCCTGTTTTCTCAGGGTAGGTGCTTCCTTTTCCTCCTTATATCTCAATTATACATAGTATTTTTCTATGTAATGTATTTGATCTTACCTTCCAGTCTCATGTAGATATTAAGGCAACTACTTTCATATTCTTTAAACTTATTTCTAATCACATTAAAAAAGAATTTTGCCCATTAGTTTCAGAGCTGTACTTAAGCCCTACAATTAACACTGAAACTGGATGAATTAATTTTCTGTTTTATTATGAACTTACATTGAAACTCCATTTACTCAGTTTCATTATTTTCCCATATCCATTTCTTGAGAAGCCAGAAAACTTCTTATCAAGATTATTAAGGACAATTTTATGTTAATTAAAAGATTTGTTCTCTGCACAACTTCAAACCACAGTGGCCCAGCATGTTTCTGGGAATGTTCATTCTTCCATTCTAACATTCCACCAGAGATGTAAGATTTTGCCAAGTATTAATATGGTAAGAATACCACCTTGGAACAGAAGAAGTTTCTTTGAAGACATTTCGACTTTAAGAGCAGATGCGTCACTCCAGAGATTCCTTGTATGAAGCTTAAGGAACCAGTTTATTTCTTTTTTACATAGACACATTATTCTACAATAAAATTGTGTACACTAAAGTCAAATTATACTCTACAGAACTGAAATTCAGCCTCATATAATGAAAGCCTGCCAGGATCCTGGAAAAGCATAATCAAATTGTTTTGTTTGGAAAAGACCTTTAAGGTCATCCAGGCCAACCATTGACCCAGTACTGCCAAGTTCACCACTAAATCATGTCCCTAAGTACCTCGTCTACATGTCTTTAAAATATCTCCAGTGATGGTGATGCCACCACTTTCCTGGGCAGCCTGTTCCAATACTTGATAATCTTTTCAGTGAATAAATTTTTCTTACTATCCAATCTAAACCTCCCCTGGCACAACTTGAGGCCATTTCCTCTTGTCCTATCACTTGTTACGAAGAAGAAGATACCAACCCCCACCTCACTACAAACTCCTTTCAGATTGTTGTAGAGAGTTATAAGATCCAAAATTACAGTCCTAAACCCTGCTACAAATAGCACTAGAGATTTACCACAAGATTCCCATCAGAAACAAATCACAGAGGCTGCTCCTACCTTGAATATCACATAGTTTCCTTGTTAGGGCAATTTCATGAAAGCAGAAGATCATGAATACTTCTTTCTTTGGGCTTCAAAACTTGCATTTTTCATGTTACTGCAAAGACACAGGAACAAAAAGCTTCAAATACATAAATACTATATCCTATATTTGATGTATTGCCAAATCCTTTTGTTAATATAACTATTAAAAAAGAAATAATTGTCCTATGCAATTATGGAATATCTTGTGTATTATCTCCGACTGTTAATGAATACTTATGTTATTGGAAATGCTGCTCCACTATCTGTTATGACAAAATTTGTCTGTAGAGAGGAGCCTGTTCTCTTACACAGAAAGTTATAGAAGTTGGAGCAGTTAAAAAAAAAAACTTACCTAATTATAAACGGTTACTAAAATGGACAACCTTAATGGTGACACTGTTCCTTTTGTTATTGGCAAGTAGGTGAGGGGTCAATGAAAGGTTGCAGTCTGAAACACAAAGAACAGACAAACTAAGTTAGAAGATCTAGATTCTATTCTTTACTCTGCTAACAAGACTTATGGTACAACATTCAAAGAGGCGTTTTGCTTCCCCACTTCCAAATCTGCAAATTAGATTAGTACTTGCCTACCTCATTCATGTCAGATGGCAAAGTCAATGATGCATGTGAACTGTTTAGCAATTTTTAGAGGAAAATATGCTTACACAAGCATATAGCATAATCTGATATGCAGCCATAGATTTGCAGATAATCTTTCTACCAGAGATTTCATATTGCTAGTTAATTTGACTACAGTAATTTGTATAAAAAAACAGGACTGCACTTGCTCCACTGTTAATGAATTTCTGTCTGCAATGGATGGTGTTCAGGTGTTAATTCTTTCATATATATCAGTGACTTCTCCTGATTGTGCCATATAAGATTTTATTTGCTCCTCATGGATGTTAGTTCACTCCAGCTATGGTTAAGAAATTATTATTTTGCCCTATGCATGATCCATGAGAATTTTTCTTGCCCCATCACCCTGTACAACTCAGAACTAGTAAAATGTTTTTTATAAGAAACTTACGGGCTATACAGTTTCTACTGTCCTGTTGACAGTGAGCTCATTCTTTTTTTGTGACAAGCACAACTATTCAAAGACCTTTGTCAGAGCAGCAGAGATAGGTACATAATACTCGGTTCAGATTAAACAAAAAATAAACCTGTGGATCAGAGAAAACAAGATGATGAGGTAGGGTTTTTTCTGCTATTAGTGATCAGGCAGCAGTTAACGTAATATTTCCTTTTCATTTCCACCTTTCTCTGTGTTCCTTTAGAATGTGGACATAGAAGTTTTTCCTGAAGATGTTGGGTTTCCTCTTATTTTTTTTTTAGTGTTTTTTCTTCAATTTGAATTGCAAGTAGGAGAGTAGGAAAGATAATAAGAAGTGCTTTTCTTATTTGTACAGCAATACCAATGCTTGAAAGCTTTGGTTTCCTATCATCTTTTAATGAGACTTGCTTGGTCTTGAATCTCTTATACTAAGACATGAACTCAGAATAGAGTTCACTACAAGGTATGCATTTGTTATTCATTAAAGAGAGACTGAATATTTCCAAAGAAGAGTGGGGAATATTTAAGAAATTTTCAGGTCTGTAGCCCCTTTGCTTTTTTTGTATACAAAACTGACAAAAAAATATTTCCTTGAAGCCCAAGCCAATCTTCTTGAAGATCTTTTGTCTGTATAATAAAGATAGCTGAAAGGGTTATTATTTCACTAGGCAACATTGTTCTCTATTCACCCTTTTTATAATCTGTTAAAGAAAACTGCTGTCAGCATGGCTCATCTCATACCCATTCTATTAATAAGTGATAGAAATTTTAACTGTAAATCAGTTCAGCTCTTAAAAATGAGAGACTGAGGCAGGCACACAGAAATATCACTGCATAAGATTTTTGTCATATTGCTTTTTGTCAAAGGTGTTCAATTAAACATTTTCATATATGCTGTATTTAAGCCTAACTATATTCAGTCTTTCAGTTCCAGAAGCTCAGTCACAGGATTGTGCTCTTTTCCTATTCACTACAACATGACTAATATCAGAAGACTCACAGATTTTTGTACAGTAGACCAGTTAGAAAACAAGTACACCTACGCGACTGCTTCCTATGCATGGTTCATGTGTCTGGCATCAAATTACATGGTATCAAAAAAGATTTGATTGTTATGCTAGTTAATTTATATTGTGGATTCTACTGTACACCTTAATTGTACAAAGAAGCTTTGCTGGCAAAAATATCTTACTCTCTGTACTTGGTCTGATTTTGCTTTGTAGTGTTGAACAGACGGAGAACTATGCAGGCGTCTATATTTTGAAAGAGCAAGTCAGTGTTTTTGTTTGCACCACATTTTTCGGAAGTATTGTTCTAGAGATTCCACAGGTTGTTTTGAACTTCAAGAGGCAAATCTGTGCTAGGTTAGAATAGCAGCAAATGGATGCTTTTTCCTTTACCAGCTGGTACAGAGCAAAGAGTGACCATGCTTTATTTTGCTGCTTTATGGTTCCAGGACCCACCTCAAGTACTAACCAGCTGTGACACAAATACATTGTTAATGGGTGATGTAAAGAAGGAGGAGCCAATGTCTTTTCAGTCATGCCCTGTGATAGGACAAAAGGGAATGAATGCAAAATAGAACACAAGAAGTTCCACCTCAACATGAGGAAAAACTTCTTTACTGTGAGGCTTACAGAGCACTGGAACAAGCTCCCCAGAGAGGTTGTGGAATCTCCTTCTCTGGAGACTTTCAAGACTTTTGTGAATGTGTTTCTGTGTCACCTGCCCCAGATTTTGTGGTGGCCCTGCTCTGGTAGGGAGGGTTGGATTTGATGATCTCCAGAGGTCCTTTCCAATTCCCAAAGTTCTGAGGTTCTGTAATAGGGGAGTGTCTTTTTCCTGCTG
>NW_009954107.1:3243886-3247271 GCF_000747805.2 Chaetura pelagica | reverse complement strand
AAGTGCGTAATATCACCAGTATTGTTTTGTAGACTAAAAAATCTAAGAACCTTTTTTTGAGTTCTTATGTAACTCTATTGTTGATCTGTTGTTATATGGTCACTAAAAGATCTGTTGCATGAACGCATTATTTTAATTTACAGCAGATAATAATGAGAAATTAGCTGGATGGTTAAGTAAAATATACCTCCTCACAGATACTTCTGAGTTGTAAAAATACAGTGTCAGCTAAGAGAAAAAGTGCAAAAACAGAATAATTGATGTTTTATGCAGTGCTTTTAGTTTGCAAATGTTCCATGATTCGACAAAAACTGCTGCATAAAAACTTAATTGGCCATGTTGGATAAGGGTAGGTGATATACAATACACAGTGGTCCAAGGATTGACCTGGTCTATTTATTGAAAAATTTTGCAACATTATAGACAAAGCTGAACTAATTGTGCAGGACTCTGGTTGTACCTCACTGCCACCACAGTTAATCATACTTTACAGGCAGCTGTGGAAGAAGATATCCTTGATATGGCTGTGATTTATTTCAGTGGACAAAACCCTGCCAACAGATGCACAACCAGAGGAATGCAGAATTACCTTTTTTTTCCATAATTGACCCTGCCATCCCTCTAGCAGAACCTTCCGTATACATGGGCAAGGTTGCAGTGCAGAAGGCTCTCTGCCACATGTCTGAAAGACAAAAAAAAACTACAGCTAGCAAATCTGCACCAAGGAAATATTGATTCTTGAAATGAGGAGAAATTTATTTAGGAGAAAGTGGGTTAAAGGTTCCTGTTGACAGCATAAAGAAATTATCCTCTGTACAATTACCAGTTGTCAGGGGGTAGTTGCAGAGCTTATTTTCTTTCCCAGTATATCACCCTGCATTAAACAGAACAATGAGTGAAAAAGTCTTTTTGCTTGAAAGGCAATTATTTTAGAAATAGGTAGATGGAGGAGTGACACAGGTGTCTTATACACTCATATGCTAATATTATACTGAGAGACTGCAGATACTAAAAGTACTCTGGCTCATGACTCCCACTTGTTGAAACAGGAATAGGATTATAGGTATCAGAATATGAATGTAAAGCATCTTTGAACAAATTCAATTCTGAGTAATTTTCCTCCAAAAATTTTGACTATCAATATCACACCAGTAATCACAACTAAGTTTCACAAATTACTAATAATAGGAAGAGGAAAAATAGCATTAAGTGAAATGGTATTTAACAACAAATTTATTATTATTCTGGTACCTATCTCACTAATTGTTATTAATATTTTGACACCTCTATCTAGCAATGCCAAAACAGAAAATTGATTCAAGTTCCTGTCTAAAATTAAGTTAAGCTGATTTTAAAGAAACTGTTGGAAAACAAAAAAAATTTCAAAAAAACAGTGTTGATTCCTACAGACAAGCCAGAGGCATATTTAAAATTCTCGAACAAAAGTGGAAAATATACTGCACATTCTCAGTTTTAGTAATATGAAAATCCCACAAAAACAGATTTATTATTTCAATATGCAATATCTTCAGGCTTCTGTCTTATCTATTCTTCAGCAGCAGCTACTACAGCATCCAATGAGAACCAAAACACTGTGATTTTCTTACTTAACAATTTTTAATGTTTTCTCTTATTATGTCTATTAGACCTTCCTGTTAATGCTCAAAGTTGGATTTTCCACCCTTGTTTGTAAAGCTCTGAGTGAAAGCATTGTGCTGTTTGAAACCTTTTACATCTACTGACATTGACTTCAACATTGACCTTCAGCATTGCCCTTCAGTATTCCAAGGAGCTGTCCAGCTAGACAATTGTATCTCTAATATCTCTTCATAGTTGTTTTTATACTTCTTGACATTTTTTGCTCCAGAGAGAATTCAGGTTGGATTAATAGAATTAGTGGATGCGAAGGCTGGAAGATGCTGCAAGGGCTCACGGAAGAATGACCACATATATTGTCCATATCAAGCCAGCAGCAGTTTTTTATCCAAGAACGTCTGCCAAATTAAAATGCAGGTAATAGTCAGGGAAAAGACACATCTAAAATTTTAAATATTGTTGCAAACTGCTGTAAGACTATGATGATGTCCTTCCAATTTTGGCTCTAAAAAAATGGGTTGATTGTAAGCACTGAGAAAACAACAAAAATGAGTATAAATCTCAGTACCCAGCTGCAGAAGAAAGCCAATCATGCCAAGGAAGAAAAGTAACTCTCGTTTGTTCCCCATGAAAATTTTTTACTGCAGCAGCAAAATTAAGGAGAGTTTATCCTGTGAAAGTAGTTTCTGCATTTCAGAGTCTTAGGGAGACCCACTGTGACAATGTGCATTTTGAATATCACAAATTATTTCTTTCTGGGTGCTTGCAGTTGAAGGCAGTTTGAGCATCCCAGGAGTTCAGGGAATACTGTCTTCCAGGCTGCATGGGTTTAGTGACCATTGCCTACCCATTGTTAGAAAATTCTCCAAGACCCCAGTCAGGTATTAGCCACAGATATCATGCAACAAAATAATGTCAAATGCACTTCCTTACACCTCAGCATTTCCTGTTGTTACCAGCCAAGGATTCTGGTAAATGTGGTTATAAAATTTTCCTTCATCCACTGTGGCTAGGCTGTGTAGCAGCAAAACAAGCTATTGACACAGAACTAGAAGTTCTCGGGTTATCCATTTCTTTCTGAGCTCTATTTCAAAACAACTATTTTTCAGACTTAAGGCAGCAATGAATGACGCATGCCAAAACCTGTCTCTGTGTCCTAGCAGCCATGAGAAATAGTAACTTTTGAAAAAAATGCAGAGTTTTTGTAAGGATCTTACCACTCTGTGTGTCAATTGTTGAGGGGTCTGGTGGCCCTGTACAGTAGGTACCCACCCCTCCTACACCTCGTGAGGCCTGAGCTTATTTCCTATGCTGTGGCAGGTCTTAATCAGATTCCAAAAGAAGGGAAGGAAAAATAAGATTCCATGCTGTCCTAGGCCTACCTCAACATGACAGAGAGGAAAGTGTGCCAAGTGTCAAAGAAACAGAGCCATTCCTTGGAGATGACCGCAGTGTCTGAACTCACTACATACATTGAAGAGGTACATCTTCGAAACCTGTTGTAGATAAGCATGTCACAAGAACATCACCTTTTCCCTGAATTCCAAATCTAAACCCACCACTTTCTTGGCAGATCACATTTCCAAGAAACATATACCAATTTGTCATGTATCTCACCTGCATAATCGAAAGTATATTGCAGACAAACATAGACTATAATACTGTAAATGTCCTGGTACAAAGCTGTTACCAACAGTTGTATCATTACATTGCATCACATTGTTGAAAAAAAAAAGTTATAGATTAAAATAGAGGTAAGATATACACATTTAATTCCATCTAAAAAAGC
>NW_009954107.1:3242978-3243830 GCF_000747805.2 Chaetura pelagica | reverse complement strand
ACATTCAGCTGCATTCTTAATAGCCTGAAGACCCAAAGTATATAAGTCAGAACAATTTCAAATCTTGTGTTGCATCATTAGTGAAAAACATTAACTGGAGCTTCCCATATGACTGATTTTCTTGGGACACAAAAAATTAATGTATTATATACAATGGGGTAGATAATGAGGCACTATTGGTGAATATTGGTGCTAAAAGTGCATTCAAATAGTTCTGCGGCAAAACTTCCTTCTCTAGTGCCCATTAATGTGTAGTGACATTGATCACATTTCCTATAGAACTGCAGTAAAAATGGCTGCAAATAGAATAGAATCTACAAATAAAATATGATTAAACGAAGAGGACAACTACAAAAGTAAAGAAAAACAAGATCAGATTCTCTGTCCTAGTGTGATTCCTTTCTTATTTTCTCCCCCTCCTTTATCACCTTTTCTAACTTTCATTGTTTTTTTCTGTAATTTTCTTTGATGTCCTTTTCTTTCACCTTGCAGTTTTTCAGTTCTTACATGAAGTGATTTCTTTGTTGGGTAATGGAAGTGGTATGTCTTTTGTCAGAATCATTATCCATCATTAATATAATTAAATGTAGTGACATGTCATATATATAGTTTAACTAAATAATAATTAATAGCTAGAGGAAAGCTTTGAAAACTATCTTATATGAAAAGTTTCTAAGAGTATTTCTTTTAAGGGATTTTCATGAACCATCAGTTACTTTTACTGCAAGGTTATAGAGTTAATGGTTTAATTAAGTCATTTGTAGCCATGGAGTAAAACATGAAATGTGTCTCTCAAATGCTGTAATAGAGAACACACATAACAGGCTATATTGGCAGTCCTGCTGAATTTAC